>NC_058407.1:97273104-97439140 GCF_002201575.2 Neomonachus schauinslandi | reverse complement strand
ACACACACACACACACACACACACACACACACACACACACACACACACTGCCCTGTATTCCGAGGAGCCAGAGCCCTGCCCATGCCATCCGATTTAGCCTGCTTGCACCATGGGTAATGTGAGGCCAAGGTCTGCACTCTGTTTATATGGATGCTGGGGAAGGGGAGAATAGGGATGGCTCAGAGAAGTGAATGTCTCGCTTGAGGGCACCCAGCAGATAAACTAGAATGAGCTGCTGTCTCCCAGACACTGATGCAAGAAGCTGGTTCTGCACATCCTTCTGTTGAGGCCCCTTTCATGATTGGCAGGGATGGTGAAGGATAAGCAGGGAGAAGGGTCAGGAATGAAGGTCAGTGGGAAACATTAGATGGCCTACAGAGTCTAGGAAAACAGAACCAACTCTGGGTCATACTTGCCCACACCAGACAGGAGAAGTCTCAGTGCTGGGAATAGAGAAAAAGGAGGGGTGTGGTCCCACCGCAGGGCAGACCAGGTGTTTGTGTGTCAATGAATCCTTCCTTCCAGTGTCCACAGTCAATGGGTGGGCTGGGGGTCTGCAATGGGCATTGAATCTTCTCAGCAGGGATACTGTGGGCAGTTTGCCCAGGACAGTGCTTGGTGGTGCAGGATGCACTGCAAGTATTAACCACCAGTAGCATCTTCCCCTCTTCCAGTCACCATGACAACCAAGACCACCGCCACACATTTCCAAATGATAGATCAACATTGATTAAATGAGTGATCTCCAGCTTCCGTGATTTTGCAACATAACTTCTGCTTCCTTTTCTCACTCGAGAAACGTACTGAACACTGGGAGCTTTGGAATCTTCAGCCCCAGGTGGAGCCTTGCCAGCGTTATTTAATCCATCCCCCTGCTGCTGGGGCCAAGTGCACCTAACCGCCTCAGGCAGGGCTGCCGCTTGCTCTGGAGAAAGCTCTCTGTGCAGAGGTGGTCCACATTCTGTTTCTGTCCCCCTGACTGTGAGCCTGGGGAGCCCACCTCCACCCCTCCCCCTTGGAGCCGTGACTCGGGGTCAGAGCTTTGGCATTAGTCTGCTAAGTGTCTGACTGTTGGAGAAGAGGTTTGTGTAAGACTCCCTCTCCACAGCTCAGCCCAGATGCAATGACGAGGACCAGATTCAGTTTCTGAGCTCTGATATTTGCCAAGATTTTTACCAGGCTTCCTGAAATAGACAGGGAAACAGAGCAAGCTCCCTTAGGTCAAGTGATTTGGGCCCAAGTTTATCAGAGCCCTTGAATAACTGCTCTGTTAGTAGCAAGAGTGTGCCAAGCATCCTGCAGCTGCTGGTCCAAGAGAGATGGGGGCGGAGGAAGAAGGGGGCTGCTGAGATGCCTTCCCATCTCAACCCCCAACCCTGATAGGTTTCGGCCTGGGTTTGCTCACCTGCAAAAAGAAGAAAACGATCATCTCGCTGCTTTTGCTACACGTATGGAATGAGAACAAAGAGAACATATTTATGAAGTGTTTTGAATTCCAGAGAGAATAGGAACCGTATAAATTCATGGCATATTAGGATTTGAGGTCCACATGGTCAGAAGTTAGAAATTAATCTAATCCAGTCGTTAGGTGCCATTGCCAGGAAGTGCCGGGGGTCTGTGAACTAGAGGCCACTGCGGTCCCTCTCGCCACTGCAGGATGCTCCATTCCAGTTCCTACCTTGGTTCTCTCCTCTTTACAACCTAACTTCTTCAATGGAGTCGCCATTTTTGCAACTTCCGTTCCATGCTCAAACCCACTGGGTGGGGCTGTCACTATCGACATGCCCCAGAGCCTTCTCTCGTTCGTGGCCCTTGTGTCACTAGACGGGTGAAGAAAGCCAAGCTCGTCGTGCATGGCCTCTGAGTACCCTCTTCCACGCTCTCTTCTTTCTTGCAGTTCTGTCTTCCCCTGTCCTGCTTTGCATCTCACCTCTGGGACAGTATCTTTATACTTTTCTTGGCTGACTTTTTCTCCTCTGCCTGACCTGGGCTCTCCTCTCCCCACGCGCTCTACATAGCCAAAGTCAAGCATTCCAGTGGCCTCCCTTATCTGCACAATGCTGACTCCCAAACATTCAGGTACTTTCTCTTAGGCTCCAGACGCATACATTCAACTGCCCAAGGGATATGCCATCCAGATGTCTTCTGTGTACCTAACATGCAATGCATCCCAAACTCAACCTGGGCTCCTCTGTGCTGCAGACCTGCTCTCCCTCCAGTGAATGTTCTCCATTGTTTCCCAGCTTAGTAAATGGAGCCACCTGCTACTGTGCTTGGTCAAGTCAGAAGCCTGGGGGTCATCCCTAGCTTGTCCCACTCTCATTCCCCGTGACCAGGCAACCTCCACGTCATCCTAATTCTAAGCTCCAAAATACCTCTCGAGTTTATCCCAGTATCCTCATTTCCACTGCCACTACCCTAATCAAAACCACCTTCATCTCTTGCTGTTCTCCACACTTTGCAAAGCTAATTGGATCATTTTTTTTACTTGAAATTTTGTAATGGTTCTCCATTGCTTCTGGGTCCTTATCATGACTGTCAAGACTGTTCATGATCCCCCTCCTCTTTCTACATCCTTTCTCCCTCTCTTCCCCCCTGTCTCCTCCTTTTCTCTCCTCTCCTCCATCCCTCTTCCTCAGCCATACTGGATTTTGTTGTTGTTTCTCAGAATACACAAATACGCCTTCCTGCCTCAGAGCCTCAGTCCTTAGGTAATTGTTCCCACACCTAGAACCATCTCTCTCTGCCCTCAGTGTCTCTTGCCTGATTCTTATCACTCTTCAGGTGTCAGATTAAACATCTCTTCCTTTGGGAGTTTGCCCCTAATCCCACCTTACGTTAGGGTCCCCTGCCACATGCTTTCATAGCACCCTATGTTTTTCCTAGCACCAGCATTTTGTATTCTAACTACTGGTTTAACACTTTTTTTACTAGACTCTAGACTTCTTGAGGGCAGGAACCATCCCCACTTGTTCATAGCATCATGCCAAACACACCTAACACAGTACCTGGCTTAACAGGCGTTGTAGAATAAATAGAGGAGTGAATGGAAGGTGTTTATCCAGCAGAAACCTGGAATCAGATCTGAGATCCGGGCTGGGATTAAGGAACCAACTTTCTGAGGGTGGCATCTTGATTTCCCAGAACAAGTGACTAACCTGCATTCACTTTGGCAAACAGTTACTCCAAGCCACACAGCCAGGTAAAAAGTTGAATGAAATTTAATCCCTCCTCACAAGGAGCTTATTCCTTCTTTGAAAGTCTCTTAGAACAAGCTCTGAAATGATTTTGGCAGGTAGATGAACTGGTCCTTCTTCCTCTGTGAGCAGTGATGTAGAAAAAGGGAGCATGCATGCACACACATGCATACCCCCCCCCACACACACACACACAGACATCATGCTCACACATGGACACGCCCAAACCCTTCTTCTGTTTTACAAAACGGTAACTCACTTTTCAGTTTGGGCTCTTGGCATGCCATGGAAAATCCCATCAGCCTTTGATCTGGGGAAGCAGGTTTGACTCTAACAGTGAAGTCTGTAGCTTGATCTTTGCTGATTTCCTTCCTGTCCCCATTTCTCATTGGTGAGCACTCTGCTTGCTCCCAAAGCAAACATCTGATTTGGCACCCCCTCTCAAACTGGTTTCCCCTTCCTGTGCTTAGAGTTCATCTTCTCTTCCTTTTCTGGATTCTCATATGGGATGAAGTCAGAGAATGGAGACTGACCACACCCTTCCTCCTTGACCCCCATAAAGTTTCGTGGAAGCTCCCAGGAGGCAGCCAGTTCTTGCTAGTGGAGGAGGAGGAGGCTTTTAGGAGCTCGAGGCTTAGTGCCTGCTCCCAGGCTGCTTAGTTAAGGACATGTCTGTCCCTCACTCTCAAAGATGTTGCTGTTGTTCCCGTGCCAGGGTGACACCCGGCCCTGGCTCCTGCCCTTCACACCCCAGCAAGAGGCTATTTCCCAGGGGTCTTATAAGTGATTCCATCCTCTTCGGAGCTGTTTTCGTATTTCAGTTATCTTCAGGGAGGAACATGTGTATTGGATCTTTGCCTGGCTGTGAAATTTCATTTCCATTTCTTTACACCTGCGGTTGCAATATGAGAAAGAAAGGACCAGAGCTCAGCTGATGTCCCAGACCCAGGTTATCAAGGTGTTTGGGGGTTGTTTTCCAGAAGGGACTACAGTCCTAGAGCAGATCCCATCAGCAAGGCCTTTGAGGAGACACCCTTCTTAGGCTGCTTCTCTATGGGGTGTCTGGTTCTTTCTTCTTCACAGGCATGTGAGCTCAGTCTGAGCACTTGGTTCATGTCTTTACGACCGACATTGAAAACATACCTGATTAGTCATCCCAGATGCTCATTCCAATTTGCAATTTGTCCTAAGGGCCAGTTTATCCTCTTGCATTTCCCTTTTTGTGATCCCACTTATCAGTCCCCCCTTGGGACCGCATGGAAGAGGAATTGGTCACCACAAGGCCAACCACCCAAGAGATTTCTCCATCTTTCTATGTTCCTTTCTCCCTCTACCTATGCCAGACTTGGCATATAATAGATGCACATTTAGTGGTCATTCCCTCTCACAACCTGGGACACTTCCTAGAGACAACAAAAGAGGTCAGGGTCAATTCCAGTGCCCCCGCCCCCAGATTTAACCTCATTCTCCCCTCTTTCTGCAATAGACTGGATCAGAACCAGCAGCCCTGTAGGAGTACATTTCTTTGCCTCAAAAACCAGGCCCAAGAGAGCATTTGATTCCTTGGCAGAGAGGTGAAGGCTTAATTAATTTTTCTCTCTTTTCCTTTGAACTTCTTGGAGTGCGTGCACATACTCACATTCATGCACAATTGGGTGTATAAGAATTTTAATGGCAGGTGGTGTTAGCAGTTCTTTTCCTCCTGATACAGACCAGGGTTTTTCCATCTGGACTTTTTAGCAGGACCTAAGAATATTGACTTGCTAACCACTTGGATTTGGGTGGAGTGAGCAGAATGGGAATGAAGGAGAAGGTTCAAGGGGGAAATGTGCTTATGTATAAATCACATGTGAAGGGAGTTTTTGAAGTCATTATTGCTTCAGGATGTGTGAACTGTAATTATTTTTTAAGGTCTTGATTTGCCCAATGAGCATTTCCCTGGGTTGCTGCTCCAAGCATGACGTCTTTGCTGTCAGGGGGTCCAGCCTGGTCTGATACGAGTTTAATCACTTTAAAGGGGGGCCCAGGGTAGGATCCGGTTTCTCCAGGCTCTCAGCTGCGGTCAGTCCTGCCTGCAGCACGACGTCCAAATGACTTCGATGATTAAGACAGTGGAGCTAAAATGAAGAAGAGACATTTCCTCTCTTTCCCTTTTTATTTTTTTTCAGTGGTTGGCTCCATGAGGCAGTAAATCACTTTGAGATGGAATGGCTATTGGTCATTAGCCTTGCTCTTTGCTCTCCTCAGCTCCCTGCTCAAGCAGGCAGTGCTGTTTTGCCTGCAATCTGAAAGTGGCTGCCCAGCTGCCCAGCTCTGCCCTTTGACCCCCACGTGCAGTCCTGCCTCCTTGCCGCCCTCCTTCCTTGTCCTCACACCCCCGACTCTCCTGGACGCCATTCCTCATGCTCCATCAGCTGCAGCCCTCAGTCGGTAATGGTCGTTCCAGGGAACAATTGTCAAGGGTCACGTAAAACATGCCACCCTCTGTGTTTTGAGAATGTTTTCCATCCCCAAAGGACCTTTCTGGATAATGAGGAAGGTCAAACTGGAGTAGCCTACAGGAAGAAGCCCTTAGAAGGGAAATCTGTGTCCATAAGCCATGCTATTCCAAGACTTGTTTTTTGGGCTAGTGACTTAAAAATGTGGGGAACTTGGAAGACTTGGGAAAAGAAAATCAAGGGAATGTTGAAAATGTTTGAGGGGTATGTGTATGGATAAGTGTTAAAAGGATGTGGTGGAGACTTGTGGTGTGTTCAAACTTTCTAACAGGGTAACCTGTTCGTTTGCTGAAGTACGCTTTGGTGCAAGGGTGACAAATACATTCACCACACGTGCTGACACTGTCCACTTTTACTCAGAGCAGACATCGCTAATCAATCATATCGCTCCTTTCTACTGTCACTCCTTTGCCCATAACAGACATCACTGATCAATCAGAGCGCTTGTTCCCACTGAGTTTCACCAAGTCTTTTAATCCTCTACGCAGACCTCCAGGTTGCCCTATGTTTCAACCAATTGTATTTGGAACTTAGATGGAAACCCATTGAAACCTCTAGTTTAATGGAAAGAATGTTGGGCTTAGATTCAAAATACCTGAATCCTAGTCCCTGACCTACTACTTATTAATAATTAATAGTTAATTGTAATTATCTAACCTCAGCTTCCTCCTCTATGATAAGCAAAACTTGCTTATGACCAAGGTTTGAGGTAAGGATTCAGTAGGATAACGTATAAAATACAAGATAACATATGTGGGGGTGCCTAGAACGGTGCCTGGCACATGGTAAGCACTCAGCAAATGATAAGCAAATACAATTTGAAGTGGAACAGGCACAACATGCACCCCCAAACGTGTGGAACAACGAATAGTACTTCTTTCACCCTTGCTGCTTCCTTTAAAGTCCTCAGTGAAGGCAGATGGAGAACAGCTGGGCCCTCTGCATCTACCTCACTTCAACTTCACATGCTTTAGACAGCTATGAAATCTCTCTTTCATGAACTAATATAATGCCTCCTTGTTACCCTGGGAGGACACAGTTAACACCCACCTGTCAGGACCTGACACGCAAACTGTGTAACCATGTGGCAACACCGGGCCTGCATTAGTACTTGGCTCTCCAGATCATCTTTGTATGACTGAAGAAAGCTCCAGAAGAGATCTTGGTAGAGATCTTTGTACAACTGGCTGATACGGAGGTGGTAGGACAGGATTTGTTGGAGGAGGTTTCACTGTAGTTTACCTCATTCCAAGGTCGGAAGACTACAGAGTGGTGTGCATGGCATCCCTGGGAATAAGGCAATGTCAGACAGGAATCCAACCCTGATCCAGACTGGGAAGGAGGTATTGGCAGAGCAGGAAGCTCAGGGACCATTCTTTGAGCAAACTGAACCCTTAGTATCATAAGTTTATATATCCCAAGATATCCGTGACTTTAAAATACCTTCTGGGGGTGCCTGAGTGGCACACTCGGTTGAACACCCAACTCTTGGTTTCAGTCCAGGTTGTGATCTCGGGGTCGTGAGATCAAGCCCTGAGTCGGGCTCTGCAGTCAGTGCAGAGTCTGCTTGAGATTCTCTCCCTCTCCATCTGCTCCTCCTGCTTGTGCTCTCACTCTCTCTCTAAAATAAATAAATATTTTTTAAAGAAATACCTTCTCAAGTTTACATACATATATATATCCTGTGTAATGCATGCATTTTATTTCCTATCCTACTGGTCTGCACTGAAAAAGGCAAGCTGAATAGACCTCTTTCCTGTGGCTTCAAATTCTCTCTGGACTTTACCTTGTTTATCTTTCCATTCAAGTGTGGGCACTCCATACCAAAGGTTGGTCAAGGGCATTCTGTGCTTTCTTCTGGATGAGAGAGGCAGGACCCAGACCGTTGCATCAGGTCAAGACTCAGTTTAATTGAACAAATACATATTGATCAACTAAGTATGTGTTAGACAATATAGGGATTTTTGAAAGGCATAAAAATGTAGTCCCTGTCCTTACACAGCTTAAAAACTGTCATGAGGGGTAAAGAAATATACAAAGGACAAGGCAAAATGGAAGATCTACCAAAGAGATCATCAAAATGCCTGGGGAGGCAGATTCCAAAATCTTCATGGAGGAGGTAAACGATGGTAGCCTTTGAGACCAGTCTGGCCATAGGGCTCTAAATGGATGGGCAGGGATGGTGGGGGGGGGCAGTAGGACCGACAAGCAGAAGGGGCCCCTCAGAGTGAGGCTGTGGAGATAAAGGGCCCGGAGGGGTACAGGTTGTTATGAGGATGGATTCATGTAAAGGGCATGGCCTGAGAGGCACGATGCCTTCTTTTGCTGAGGTTGGATTTCAGAGACCGAAGTCTGATATGTATCGGTACTTGAACAGATCCAGTGTGGGATCTCAGCAGGTCTGCAGAATGCTTGGATAACTGGACAGCTGGCTTGGTTCTCTTCCCATTACCCCACACCACAGGGGCCCTCACTTGCTGGGAGAACTTGGTCAAGCTACTGCCTCCCTCTTTGGGCCTCAGTTTCCACACCTGTAGAATCAGGAGGTTGAATTAGGTTGTTCTAGGTCCGACACTTACGATTTTGTGAGGATGATGAAAGGTGATGGGAACGTTTATTTATGTATTTACCATGCCTCTTTGAGAGGAGAGTGGAACAAGGTAAGATCTGTCTCCACATAGCAGTAGAAACCAGGGCTCCAGTTCAGGGCTTGGCCTAGGCCACGCTCTGTCCGTTTTCTGCCCTGGCACTGGTAGACAGTTCAGCTCGCCCTTGTCCTCTGGGAGGTTCCAAAGGGCTCTGTTTTCCCAGGCCACCACCTTGGAATTTCAGCTCGGTTCAGTAAGTGCTTTTGGACCAGTTCCTGTGCGGGGTGCGGTGCTGGGCTTGTGTGGGGTGGAAATTCCTGCCAATGGTGAGGCTGACGGGGAGACACGGAAGGAGTAGCGGTTCCCAGACCTGAGGCTTATTAGAGTCATTGCAGAGGTTTTATTTGAAATGTGGTTTCCTGGTCCCCTTTCTTTGGTGCTGTTGATTCAGTAAGCCCGGGGTGGGGCCTGAGAATCTGTAATATTAACCTCTCCCCGGATAATCATGATGCCAGGCCAAGATTAAGGAGCTCCAAACCAAGGAGGATTCTCAATTATCACGACTCAGAAAGACCATGTTCTACCTCACTTGGGTTTATCTGAATTCAGTATTTGTCTCTTTTCTCCTGTGTGCTCGATGTAGGCGTCTGTGTCCCAGGGTGGGGGCTGGGGATGGAAGATGTAAGCAAGAATATGGTAAGACCTACACTTCTGAATGCCTGCACAGCTTACAACCTCCAGAAAGCCAGTCACTCCCATGGGAAATGTTTTCATTAGCATCTGCGCCATCTCGTGAACGCTTCGTTATATCTAGTGAGACTGGAAAGAACCCCCTACAGTGGACAGGTCAGGTGTCCTTACCTCTTTTTTCCCCGATGTGGAGACTAAGGCTCAGAGAGGGGAATCAGTACGCCCAACCCACAGAAGTAGCGAGTGTAAGGCCCACCACTCGGAGCCCAACTCCTGCCCTCAGTTCAGTGCCACTCCCCACTCCATGCTAAGTGAGAAGCATCCCCTTCCCCCTCAGAGCACTGGATTCCGGAGCTCGAGAGGCCAGTGTGAGCTGGGGTCCTTGGGGGCAGTTGCTGGGAGAGCCAGACTCCAGGTGGCAGAGAACTGGCTCGAGCCTGTCGCCCAGAGCAGGGCAGCTGACACAGCTCTGATCTAGGATGACCCCTGCTGCTGAGAATGACAGCTTTTCCCATCGGCCTTCTAAGGGGATAGGTAGCACCATGACGACGTGTGCTAGGGTGTTTCCCCTGCACAGAATTCACACGAGGCGGAGAGAAGGAGGACTTTATTACCCAGAAGCTTGCCAGTGGGAAAATTCAGGTCAAAGGGAGTACTTGTCCTAAATGAATAGAGCTGGCATTTATCGAGTGCCTACTATGTGCCAGGCAGTGTGCACCCTGGTATAAACCATAAAATGCCTCATTTATTCTTCTTCCCTGCTCTGCAAGGTCGGCAGTGTTTGCCTGATTTTACAGCGGGGACAACTGAGGCTCCGAGAAAGTATGTGATAAAAGCACAGAAGCACAGAAGGCTAAGAGATGGCAGAGCAGGCATTTCTGGGTCTTTCGGATGTTGCAGCCCATCCTCTTGCATCAGAGCCCCCTACCGCGTGGCTCACCTGGTGGCTCTGCATCTCCCGAGTCCCAGGCCGGGGACCCTCCTAAGCTGGTCCCTCAAGGGCGCCATAGCAGTAGCATCTCCAGGAAGGGCTGGCCTTTCATCTCCTACCAGCACCCATGCTTATCTGAGAGGCTTGCACCAGCAGGGGCTACTTAGGAGGCATTGCCACAAAAAACTTGTCGAGGCTCAGAGAGATGACAAGGGTCCCTCAGGGCTGCCCAGCTTCTAAGCGGCAGAGCCAGGACTGAGAGGCAGGTCCTCCAACTCGGCCGTCCTCGTACCTTTCATAGCTTGGCCTCTCTGGAGAATCCTGGGCGTTCTAAGGTGCCACCAGGCCAAAAAAGGTAGAAGCAGGGCCTGGGGTTAGAAGTTAGGCCCTTGCCAGGGGCACAGGTCGATACTTGAGCTCCTCACGTCTTTGAAGCCAGCTCTGGTATCTCTCAGTGTCACCTTGAGTGAGTCCCTCCTCAAAGGCCAGCCCTGTTCCACTGCAGCCAGGGGTGAGATGCACCGTGGTGAGGGCAGCTCCTGGTCTGGGACAGGGCTGCCCCCCGCGTGTCAGCGGAATGGGGCTGCCCCTTCTTCTGCGGCTGTTCTAAAACCAGTCTGCAAGGATAAGGCCGGAAGAATGTTCTCCCAGCCCCAGGGGTGTCTTTTACGACAACTTGTTCCCTCATAATTCTTCTGACAAATTCTCCTTTTGATCCGGACTTTCCTAGGCATCCAGTCATTTCAGAGATGACACGCGTGTGCACACATACGCGCTTGAGGGGAGTCCAGGGAAGAGGAGAAGAGGCGAAATGAGAAGTTTGGATCTGCTCGTATGTAGCAGAGAACTATATCCCGAAAGTACTGCCTACTCACTGAAATGTTATTTGCCGTTTTTTTTTTTTTTTTCTTTTTTTCCCCCCTGGGTAGAGTCTCCTGTTTGAACTTGAAAATAAAAATTCCTCCACTTTAGAATGAACAGGCGAGAAATGCTGTAGGTTGGGATTTCCCAGGAGGACTGGCAGCCGTCTGCCTTGGGACCGACCAGGGAACTTGAACTCCCTGTACTTGTTAGTTCTGTTTAGGGAAGGGAGGTGGGGAAAGGGAGTAGCAGGAACGTACTGCCCCTACAAGTGTTCTTCTATGCCCTTGAAGTGTGGGGACTTACCAGACTCCCCTTGGGGAGCATTGGAACGAAATTAGGAAGAGCTGGTCCTGGGATCTGGGTTCTGGGATCTTCACCAGCCCTTCTCCTCTGTCCTTCCCATTATTCCAGTGACTGCATGCAAAGGAGCAGAATTTTGTTCCCCCAAATGTTCACATCCTAGTGCCTGGGAGGAAGAAGGGCTTTAGTGTGGTGCTTATTTCTGTTCTGTATTTAACGTGCTTATTCTTAGGCCAGATTCCCTTGAGGGTCTTCTATGACTTAAATAATCTAATGAAGGTTACGATGTTGTCATAAAAGCAGCACAAAATTTAAAAGAGAAAAAACAACTAAAAAAGAATAGGTAGAAACTGACATTTAATTGGGTGCACAAAACCCGGTGCCGGCTGGACCGTTAGCTGGCTGTGACCTT
The DNA here is from genome assembly GCF_002201575.2 of Neomonachus schauinslandi. Lineage (NCBI taxonomy): Eukaryota > Metazoa > Chordata > Mammalia > Carnivora > Phocidae > Neomonachus > Neomonachus schauinslandi. Next base: position 97,427,660 of record NC_058407.1, on the reverse strand, counting down.
GGGCAGCTCACCTCGGCTCCTTGGGCCTTGGTTTCTTCAGCTGTAAAATAAAGGCTGAGGAGTTAGCTGACCTCCATGTCCCCCCGAGTGCTAAAATCTTCCTCTCCCGTGATGACTGTTTTTTAAATGCCGCTGTCATTTCAAAGCATGTATTTGGGGAGATCCCCCAGGGGAGCGTGACCTTGTGTTGGCACGAATGACACCTCAAGGTTGTCATTCGGTCAGGCTGTGGTCACCTGCAGCTGTGAGTGCCTTTGACTGGCCTAGAAGGTAGGAATTCTGAATTTGCCATTTTTTTCTCCAAGGGATTGGCCAAAGGCCAGATTCTTGCACTGCCTGCCTCTCACCCCTCCTCAAATGGTTGCGCCTAAAAAGATTCTTTTGATTCATCTTGCTAGACCTGTCCATTAATCTTGCTTCCTTCAAACCTAAACATGATGAACGTTCATCCCTGAATTCCGACAATTAGAGATGAGGTATGTTTCACTGTTAAATCACCAAATCGGAGTGAATTTATTTCCCAGCACGTAGCAGCAGAGGGATAGACAGGTCCGTTCTTACTGGCTGACTTTCCTGCTCTCCTCCCTGCCCCCCTGTCCAGGTTCCCCTTTGTCCTAACATCCTCTCCCCTGGATTTTTCCTGCTGTATATCTCCTACACCCTTGCAAATGGACAGATTCCTTTTACTTTCCCAAACTCAGCCACTGCGCCCGTTCCGCCCCCTGCCTCTCCCCCCCCCCACCACCCCTCCGCCTGCTCCCCACCCCCATGGTTCTCCTCTGATGAGATTTCCTCTCTGAGAGAATATTTTGGTCGTGTTCGCTGTTCCCAAACAAATTCCCCTGGTCCTTTAAACCTGGTTTCAATCAACATAATCACAGTCTGTTCAGTGATACCAACTCTGCCTTGATTTGTTCGTATAATTCACGTCGTGTCCTCCACCTCTCGGGCTGTTTTATATATACACACTTAAATACATATATATGTGTATATATTACATGTAATGTATGTATATTACAGGTTGAAAGAGAGATGCATTTTCCATCATGCCTGTAATTTCTTTTCATCTTTCTCCAAATCAGTGTCTTAATGCATATCACCTAAACTGGATTCATTTTGAGAACTCTATGGGCTCTTTTTATTTTTTTAAGAAGAGCTCTCTAAACCTGGGCCAAAAACAAGTTATCAGCGGAGGGCAGACTTCTTTTCTCCCCAGTCCTAAATCTCATCCACGTAGTGGGGTGGTGAAGAGTGAGGTGGGTGATTTGCTTCTCCATGCTCCCCATTATGGGGGTGCTTTCTCAGTCTTCATTCATCCTATTACAGGCCCTTTCATTTGTCTGGAAGAAAGGATATGAGGTGGCCCCTGGGATGCTCAGACTCAGGGAGGGCCCAGAAGACAGAGCGGAGATGAACTTGGAAATGGCAGTTTAGTGGTAGAATCCTGGTACACGCCCCACATGCTGAATTCTACTGGCCCCGTAATTACAGTGCCTGGTTATGCGATATAGCGGAGCAGGACAGTATCCTGAGTGACGGTGAAGCGCCCCCGCCCCCTGCAGGGTCATTAACACTCATCACCTCATCGTGGAGGGTGGGTGCCATCTAGAACAGGAAAGTCAGTTAAATTGCAGAATCGATTCTGGCAAGTCATGGCTTTAATTTCCGGAGCCAGGCACTTAAGAGAGAAAAGTGTTTTGCGAATTATGAAAATTTAACTTTTACAACATTCAGAGCTAGAGTCTGGAGGAGTCAGAATATAGTGACGACAGAACCACTTTCCCAAACAACAGGCGAGGAGAGGAGAGTTCTGGGGGGAAGGGACAAAGCTCAGCCATGCTCTTTGGAGGGAGGTGGGGAGGGGCTGGGGTGTGTAGAGTCCTGGAGACAGGCGGAGAACTGCACAGGGGACACCACCACAGACATTCCCCAGGGGGTGCAGTGACCATCTCAAGTGAGCAGCATAAGGGGGAAGTTCCACATCTTCGCTTAACTACAGGCTATGGATGAGCATGGAATTGGGTGGGATTTTATCATTAATCCAGAACTAACCCTGACCAGTAAGGTAAAATGTGGGAACACTGGCCAAGCCTTCCTTGACGATCTTCACAGATCTTGGTGAACGTGTGTCTCTTTCACATTCCACAATAATATAAAAATAATTTTGAATCATACATTTTTTAAGGTTGTATTTATTTATTTAAGAGAGAGCAAGCATGAGCTGGGGGTGGGACAGAGGGAGAGGGACAAACAGTCACCCCATTGAGTGGGGAGCCCGACAAGGGGCTCGATCCCAGGACCCTGAGATCATGACCTGATCCGAAGTCAGACGCTTAACCTACTGAGCCACCCAGGTGTCCCTGAACCATGTATTTTTTAATATCTATTTTTTTTATGATTTATTTATTTAAGAGAGAGAGAGGGGGGTGGAGGGGCAGAGAGAGAGAGAGTTTTAAGCAGACTGCACTGAGCATGGAATCCGACACAGGGCTGGATCTCACAATCCTGAGATCACGAGCTGAAGCTCAACGGACTGTGCCATCCAGGTACCTCAACATTTAATTTTTATGAGATAATTTTTGACTCATGATCTCCATTGTTTTTTTATTTACCCATATCTTTGATTTAGTGAGACACCCTATATTAAAAAGAAAAAAAAGAGGGGCACCTGGGTGGCTCAGTCGGTTAAGTGTCTGACTCTTGATTTCAGCTGAGGTCGTGATCTCAGGGTCATGAGATCAAGCCCCACATCAGGCACCACACTAAGCATGGAACCTGCTTAAGATTCTCTCTCTCCCTCTCTCTCTGCCCGTCCCAGCCCCCTGCTCATGTGCTCTCTCTTTCTTAAAAAAAAAAAAAAAAAAAAAAAAGAACCGAATGAAAGGAATCGCATTTCCCTTTTGCATTGTTAGTTGTTCATGAGTCCATTTTAAGAGGGGCTTCTGGTGAAGAAGGTTTTCATGGGGAAGAATTATATGGTTGGGATTCTTCCCCTCCTCTGATATGGAGACAAGACCCCTTTCTTATGGTCCACTGAGATCAGAAAGCTGGATGAACTACCACTGGCTCCAGGAGGGAGTATCTAGCATGTCCAAGTTTTGTAGCAGGAAAACACCCCCTCGCCCCGAAGTCTATTCCTGAATCTTGTATCACGGTCTGGATGCCAAAGTGGAAGGAACATCCATGTTCCTGGGGGCATTGCGCTTGGTCTGCTGTAACCTGAGTGAACGGTTTGTGCAGTTCCTGTTGATAAATCTCTTCCACCACCCATCCTCCCTTGGCTAGAGCGCAGACGCTGTGCCCTCCTCTTTACTTCTTGTCCTGGACAAGTGTGCCCCTGCCTTTTCCAGGGTCCTGGGGCTGTGGTTGAAGAGAGGGAGACTAGGGGGCCATAAATGGGTTCCCCTGCCTTTACCCATCTGTACCAGCCAGCATTGCTATGAGACCCAAAGACCTGGTATTTCCCTCACCTACAGAGCCCAAATGCATCCTCAGGGCAAGCCACCCAGCCCTGAGGCTTTTCTTCAATAAAACACATACTGATTGTAAAATGAGTATGCCCCCCAGATGACATCTGATAAAGGCAGTTATTTTGAAATACAAAATGTGTGTGTCTCTCAACTGCTGGTATTCACAGAAGCTGGGCATGCTGTCAACACCTGCTTTGAGCTCTTTCCTTTTCCCACCCTTCCTTTTGGCAACTAAGTTGCAATTCATTTCCTCCAGGACCCTCTCCTCTCTCCGGCCCTGTTACTGGGTCTTGCAATAGACACGTTAAATAGTTTATTCTTCCACAGTATAATTTGTGTTGAGAAACATGGGCTCACTGACTTTAAGGTCTTTTTTAGCACTAAAAATTCCTCTGGCTTTTATAGACTGTTTCATGGGCTATTAATGTGGAGCAGACTGCCTTTGGAAACAGCAATTCACGAGGGGTCAGCACACCTGGATTCATGCTTCGCCTTGTGTCATCAGCCAGGGAGTAACTTTAAATACATCACTTTCCTCATTTGGCCTTAGTTTCCTCGTCTGTCACACAGAAGCCCTATGTGGGTTAGGGAAACTCTAATGCAAGAGTATATTGAAATTATAAAGTAATGCTAAAGTATAGAAGCAGGATCATGCTGATACTCCCGTTCCCACCAAGAGCATACCCAAAGCAAAGGGACTGGCTTTGCAGTAAGAAGCTTTTGGGTAGACAGCAGGGGCATAGACACTGAGAGGAGCCATGGCCTTTCTCAGAGGCCTCTTAGAAGGGTCAGCTTCAGCGTGGGCTGTTTATTAGGCACATCCTTTGCTGTGTGGCCACACTCTTAGGGAGCTCTTGTTGGAGACAGGGGGTCTGGGTGCGGTTGGGGAAGAATGGTCAGAAATCTACATGAGCAGGCATTGGAGGTAGAGGCGGGCCTCTGGACAGATTTGAATTTGTTCACTGGGGAGAGATTTCCGGATCTCTGCAGAACTCAGGGACAGACAGATGTCTTTTGGCAGAGATGTCTCTGTTTCCTAGTGGAAGTTGGAAAGTTGGGTTTGGCATCCTGGAGGTTTTGTCTTGATGGCTGGTTGGAGCACAAGGAGACAGGGAATGAGCTCCCCACTGCCTTGCATAATCCCTAGAAGTCTGATGCAGGAATGCATTATGTACAAGGCAGAAAACCAACCTGGGGGCCCTGAGACCTTTGTCTGCCTACTGTCAATTTTCACCTGGTTTCATTTTGATAAATGTGATACCTGAGACCCTGTCAGTAAAGCATCACCTGACAAGAAGTATGTTACTTAGCTAACAGTAAGGTTGTCATCTATCCATACACAGGCTCTACAGAAGTTTTGAGTTTCTATTTGTTTTCTAATGGGAATACTTTGAAAAATCTATACCCAGACTTTACCTCCGTTGGATGGGCAAGAATCCTAGGGCTGTGTCGGTGAAAGGGGATTGGGGGTCTGTGTAGTGGGGAGGGAGAGCATGATGGGGCATATAGTGTACATGAGTATGTAGGGGTTGGGGGTTCTAGTCCTGGCTATCTCCCTGACTGGCTCTTTGCCATTGGGCGATTCATTTAACCTTCTTACGATTCAGTTGGCTTAGATTTAAAATGAAAAGACTATTGGTCCTCATATCTCATTGAACTACTGTAATGATCGATTTGAAAGTATACAGAACGGTATATGTGTTAGGAATTATTATGACATTTGGAACCCACCACTGCCACCATCCTTGCTTTTTTTCCCTTCAGTGATTACTTACTCTGTCCCTCTTTCCGGTCAGTTTTTTATTGCTATGATTTGAACCTGCCTGGGGGTGGGGGTGGGGAGGTGCTGATCTCCCATGATGCTGAGCGACTGGGCAGTTTTTCAAGACTGGCATTGCCACCTTTGCTGTCTCTTCCCATCTGCACCTGTTCCCTCCCACCGCCCCCCCCACCCCCGCCGGGGCCAGGGTTTCCAAGAGGGTGATGCTAAGGGAAGTGGCAGGGTCAGAGACCTCTACTGCCAGGAGCTAGTCTCAGAGTTAGCCTTTTGCTTTCTACTCTAGAGAATCAGTGCCCTCAGATTACTATATTGATGACTGTATTAATTTACCCCAAGAGCTGTTATTCAGTGAACTTCTTAAAGGCAAAAAAAAATTCTCGAGCTTTATTTTTCTTTGGGCCAGAAGAGCACCTCTCTGAGGTTTACTTGTAAGATATGCATATATTTTGGGGAGGTTCTAGCCCAGTTCCTGTCTTACTCATTTCAAAAACAGCTTTCTCTCCCCTAAGTGGTCTTGCTAAAGACATGAGCCTGAACCTTCTTTTTGCCACCATGAAAGATTTCAGCCTTCTTTTTTTTTTTTTTTTTTTAAGTTTTTTTATTCGTTATTTGAGAGAGAGCGAGCAGGGGGAGAGGCAAAGGGAGAGGAAGAGAACCTCAAGCAGACTTCTCACTGAGAGCAGAGCCCAACATGGGGCTCAATCCCGTGATCCTGAGCTGACATCAAGAGTCAGACACCTCACTGACTGAGCCACCCAGGCACCCCACAGCCTTCTTTTTCTTTACCTTTTGCTTACCCAGCTCTTCCCACATCCTTGTACAGCTCCTGGGAGTAAATGCTTTCTGATCCATACACGGAATTGTGCAGCTCACGTTGTGCCAGGCGCTGTGTTTAGGCACTGAAGTTTCCGAGGTGAATGTTCTGTGGGCCCTGCCCTCAGGGACAATGAAGCACAGTGGTCTCCTAGAGCTGCAGGAGCCCCTGATCTGGTAGGAAGCCCTCCTGGGGCCTTGCTCCAGCCCAGACTAGACCATCACAGCAGTGGCTAAGGGGGCATTTTGGCCCAGCCCTAATCTCACATTTGCAGGTCCTATTGGACTTGCTTTTATTTGCAGGTTCTCTGGTCTTGTGTGTTCTCTCCCATCACTAGGCATCCCCAGTCTGATGCTGATGCTGTTCCAGGGCTGGAAGGAAGGGACCAGGACCAGGAAGCCTCTCTTGGAGGCATCATGGTCTACTAGTAGGTAGAGAGTGAGGGAGAGGAGCAGGCTCAAGTCCAGAGGGCCTTTGGACCTCTGAGCCAGTTCCTTCCCACCTTAGTGCAGATGTCTTTCTCTATACACCTGCCTTCCTCTTTGCTTCTCCTTCCTGAAGAGAGGCAACTGTGCTGCTTCTGGGCAGTGGGCTGGGGCTGCTAGAATTGAAATTTTTATTTTCCCTTTTTGGCAGCTGAATCCTTTCTTGGCAGTTGCTGACACAGAGTTTAGTAGGAGAGATCCATCACCCACATCAGTCACCATCTCCCAGGACGTCCAGAAACCCCTTCTCCCAACCCTCACATAAGCATCCTCAACTGATTCACCTGGTCACTTTCTTGCTCTTGACTCTGAACAGGTATCTTTCCAGGGTGCAGGTAGCCCATATCAACAGCCTTTGGAGAAGAGCGAGCATGAAAGTGAGAACCTAATAATAACTCTACCAAGGAAAAGTCTAAATGGTCATACTTCTTAAGAGGTTCATCCTTTTGCCCCAGGGATTTTGTTTCTAGAAGCTTTTATACAGTACCTACCATGAGCTCGACACTCTTGTAGGTGCTGGGGACATCAAACATGGAAAGAGAGCTTGCAGTCTGCTTGGGGAGATGGACAATGAACGCAAGGTTATAAAAGAATGGGGAAGTCCTGCGGGAAGTTGTCAGGGGGGTAGAATAAGAGCGGGGCCAGACAAACTAATAGGAATCAGCCAGGAAAGGGAGGAGGGGGGGTTCTCTGCAGAGGTGAGAAGGTACTGGGTGCATTTGCAGAACTGAAGCCCCTCCCTGGGGCTGGCGTTTGGAGGGTAAGGGGAGAACAAGGAAGAAGGCACCTGGGAGCCAGGCTGGGAAGAGCCTCCTGCCTGGCCAAGGGATTTGGGCTTTATCCTGAAGGGTTTAGAAAAGGACCCAATAAGGCTCTACTTAAGAAGGCTCATTCCATTCCAGTATGGAGAAGAAATGCCAGGGAATCTGTGGGAGGACAAAAGTGGGTTCTCAGAGACCACTCAGAGTGTGTTGACATCACCTAAGCAAGAGAAGTCTCACAGGCCATAGAGGTGTGGGCTACACAGGGAAAGGGGGCAGGCCAGAAACGGAGGAGACAGAATCACCTGGAATTAAAGATCAGTGTGCTGTAGGGGGCAGGGAAGGGCAAAGACTCAAGCACCGTACATGGTGCCCTTTGCCTGCGAGCAAGCACAGGAGGCCAGAGGAGCAGCAGGGCTTGGGGGAAGATGGTGACATTGGCTGGGGACATACCACCCTCGAGATGCCTCTGAAATATTCAAGTGGAGATGCCCAGCGGGCAGTTGCATCCGCAGACGTGGAGTCTAGGGCTGAGGTCCGTGCTGGAGGCGGGGTTGTGGGAGTTAGCCACACGTGGATGTTGCACGTGGTTGTGCAATCGTAGGTACAGATGAGAAAACAGAGGATTGGGGGAAACTGCACTGATGCACTGGTGGCGGTGGACGAAACCATGCGAGTGCTGTCACAGCAGCTGAGGGAAGGACTGCAGGCGTCCGCCTGATTGAAACAAGGTGCTCAGGGGTGTCCTGGTAGTGCTGCTTCCTGAGCCGCCTGGCGCCCTGGTGATGGAAGGTGGGGATCCTGTCTGTTGCCAGGGGCTGAGGAAATGGACGGAAAGGCAGGTGCTCATGTACGAAGCTGGGCTGGGACAGGTAGTCGTCCTTAGAGGAGGACAGCTATTTTCTTTTTTAAGGTTGGCAACAGGTGGACACTATGTACCAAGGGGAGGAAGTCCATGGGGGGGGCGGGCAGGCTGACGATAGAGCCAGGATGGAGGCCCAGATGGAATGAATCATCCGAGCAAACGGGAGTGGGACCAGCGTGTCACCATGTAGGACCTTTTAGAGAGGGCTGTGACAAGGACAACCGGCCACTCGGAGGAAATGATGGCTGACCCACAGCAGGCCGGCAGTGCAGCCCTTCCCCCGACCACATGATCAATAGCACCCCTTTCTCTTTCGGGAGTGCATGGGTTTGGCGGGTGCAGGATCCGTCCCTTCTACCAGGTGCATTCAGGTGGATTCCGACGGGTAAGGAGTTAAGGAGTTCTTATGTGAGGGGCTCTGTGAAGTAGGAGGCAAGGTCTTCTGTGTTCTAAGAGACCTCAGGAGACAAGTGTCCTCCTAGGAGCTGGAAATACCAGCAGCATGTTGTTGATCCACAGCAGGGGCTGAGCTGAACCTGAGAACGTGAATTTGCTGGGCAGCAAACAGCACATCTATGCTCTTCCTGCCTCTGAGCAGCCTGACAGCAGGGAGGATGGAGGCTCCAGTCCACCTGACACCCGAGGTGGCCGCAGGGCAGATGTGCCCACGGCTGGCAGATCGGCTGAGCCCACACTCCGGGCAATAACTCATACCAACAGTCAGCTCTGCGCACGAAGACATTTACTGCAGCTTTATTTATGAGAGCAGAGAATTGGAAATAATAAATTTCCTACAAAGGGGTGTAATCCAGTAAATTACAACACATTCCTATGATGGAATATTATGTAGCCATCAAAATTTTGTTTGTGTAGAATTTTAATATGATAGGAGAATGCTTCAATTATAGATTAAGTAAGAATGTCACAGAATGCCATATATCAAACATTCTCAACTATGGAATGCAGAGAAGAACTTCGCATGTGTTTAAAAAAGGCTTGACACAAATATTCCATAATGATACTTGTCGGAGCTGATAGATTTCTTTATATACTTGTACATTTTTAGAATATTCTTCAATATGCTCTTATTTTATAAAGAAAAAGTCTCTCTCTAGAGAAATTTATTTAAGGAAAAAAATTCTTTAAACATAAGAAAGGGTATATGCAATCATAGTTTAAATTTGTCTCCTCAGAAAACCATTGTAGGGAGTTTTAATTCCCTCAGGACTCACCCAAGGAACACCATCAGCCTGGCCTAGTGTCTGAGAACATGGATTTTGGTGTTAGACAGGCCTGGGTTTGAATCCCAGCTCTGCTACTAATCCTCACTACCTACTTAGCTGTGTGGGATGGCCATGGTGTGATCTCAGGCTAGTTACTTTCTCTTGGGTGTCGTTTCTTTATTTATGAAAGATGCAGAACTATAAATGCCCCCAGTCTCATCTTTATAATTCCCAAACCCCCAAAACTCAAAAACCCGGTGTCGTTTCTTAAGGTTACAGCAGATCCATTTGGCTACAAAATATGACCTGAATCAACACAATCTCCGTCCCTTCTGTGAATGTTGATAATTTTTCAGCAGAAATATGAGGTCGTTTCATCATGGGGTACTGCCCCAGGCCCCTTGAGAGTATGAGGTAATATACAGGGTTTCAGATAAGAGACTATGAACTGGGGGACCTTCCTGGGAGGGTTACTGTAGAATTAAATCCGTTATGACTGTAGAGTTCCTAGCGCAGTTCCTGGCATGGAGTCATGCTCAGTAAGGTTAGCTATCATCATTATTGACCTTCTAATTATTCTTGAACCTTCTCTAAGTGGACTGTATGATTTCTGCTTGCCCTCTTTTCCTTCTGTTCCTTTCCTTATTGGGACCTTCGAGAAGACTGAAGTGTGGTTTACTCTGGGAACGTAGGCTGACATGGTTTAAGACACAAGAGTGGGAAAAATAAGAGTTTGCCCCAGGTGTTTCTCCTGCCTCTTTTCTTCTTCTGGATTTCTAGTTTCCTGGAGAATAAGCCATAAAGAATAATGCACGTTCATAGAGCACCCAGATAGTTGAATAACACATCAAAGGATAAATAAGTCTGATTGCCTTGGTGAAGAATTGAATCTCAAATCATATGTGTTCACTGTGGGATTGTAATATAGTTATAGTGTAGTTGCTCTCCATTTTGCTTTCAGCTAAAATTAGTCTAATATATAATATTTTTTAATTTAAGAATGATCTTTTATTGCTTTCCATATGAATCCACAATCAGATATTTTGTTTTAAGCCCTTCTAGTATTCTTTAAAATACAATTCAGTTCACAAAACTTTGCTTTGCACTCAACCTTTTCAGAAGCATGAGTAGGGTACAAACTGAGGTCATCACTTCATTTTCCTGGATGAGTGGCGCTTCATAAATTCTGTTAGTGTGGCATTAGCCAACTACATTATTAACATCACCAAGGGGAATTAAAATATATCATGTTCATAGGATCAAAAGTTCCACATTCTGAATCAATGCCAGTATATTTCCAGACCCTTCCGTTTGACCATAGTCTGCAGTGATCCCCTCCCTCCAACCACATGACTCACCCACACTGGGGTGGAAGTCACTCACGGCTCCCACACATCTCTGTGGCCCCATCTGCTTCCCTGTGGTGGAGTTTTGTTTTTTTTTTTTTAAGATTTTATTTATTTATTTGAGAGAGAGAATGAGAGAGAGAGAGAGAGAGAGCATGAGAGGGGGAGGGTCAGAGGGAGAAGCAGACTCCCCGCCGAGCAGGGAGCCCGATGTGGGACTCGATCCCGGGACTCCAGGATCATGACCTGAGCCAAAGGCAGTCGCTTAACCAACTGAGCCACCCAGGTGCCCCTGTGGTGGAGTTTTTGCCTTCACAACATCAACATAGAGTCACAGAGCCTCGGGTCTGGAAGGAACTTTTTTGCAGTCGACTCTATTAAATCCAGTTAATCTGGTCATTTACACTGCATGCCTGGAAACTCACTACTGCATGCTTTCTAGTAAGCAGAAATAGATCTCCCTGAAATAGATGGCTCTATTTGTGAGTCGGTCCATTGGCGGAAGAGCTAGTCAGTTGGCCAGAAATGACAGCCCTGCCATGAGCCTACAAGCTTTTACACCTCAATCCGTCAGGTCCTTGTTGGCCCCACCATGGCATGCCCAGCAAGGCATCAGTGCACATTCCTGCACATTCCTGGGTTCCAGCTTCTCCTCCGGATTAATCCATTCATTAGCACCAAATTGCAGTGTGCCTTGCCAAGCCCATCAAGTGTAATTGGAGCTCCTGAAGTCGGATCCCCCAGTTACATTAGTTCAGCTGTCTCATTAGCCACCACGCATCATCTAAACCCACCGTCAGACATGTTTTCCTTCATGATTGTTGTCATTTTCTTAATGCAGGTATTGTGGAGAAAGATTGTTTTTAACACACACTTTTGCTTAAGCTATTTGATCTCTAGAATGCAGTAAATCTTTACACTAAAAGGAGGCAGGTTGGGGAAGGTGGGAGTAGGGGTGGCTTATAAAGGAGTAGGTGCTGAACTTGGGCCAATGGCAGGCCCCATCCATCTGCTGGGACAGGGGGTCACTCTTGCAGCCAGAGGTAGTCCCGCTTCAGAAATGACCCACTTTGTATAAGCTGGCACATCAAAGATCCGGTGAGCCTAGAGAAAAGTGCAGTGTGCATTTTGTACTGTGGGGGCTCTCCCAGAGTTCACAGACAGCTGAAGGAGCTCGCTTCCTGGAGGATCACAGCCATGGTGTCTGCCCTCTGGGCTCTTTAGGACTTTGATAGTAGAGCAGTTGTCTTTTGGGAAGACTGTAGGACCAGAAGTGAGGGAGCAGGGATTCTGGTTCTAGTTTTACCTCTAGCTGTGACAACTTTGAGCCTATTACTTACCACCTCTATGCCCTAAATTTCTCAGCCTTAAAATAGAAATACCCTCTTTTGTATTTTTAAAGATTTTATTTATTTATTTATTTGAGAGAGAGAGAAGGAGTTGAGGAGGGCAGAGGCAGTGGGAGAGGGAGAAGCAGACTCCCCGCTGAGCAGGGAGCCCAATGCGGGGCTAATTCCAGGACCCTGGGATCATGACCTGAGCTGAAGGCAGACGCTTAACCAACTGAACTACCCAGGTGCCCTTAGAAATACCGTCTTTTAATTTTCCTAATTCCATCCATCTAGACCAAAAAACCTAAAGACTGTAGGATATAAGTTTTAAATTGCAGTTCTTGGCAAATAGCAGGTGCTCGGTGTATCACCCTTCCTTCCTATAAGAGAGTTGATGATTCTGCCATGTCCCCAGATGTGTTTCTCTGCCTGGGACCCACGTGTCTGTTCTGGAAGGCCCTGAGCCCTCGATCTAGCCCCTGGGACCTCATGTTTTCTCTACTTGCCCCTGGCTGCACCTATTAGGTTAAGGGGATGCCTCACTGCCTGTCTCAAGGTCCTCTTAACTGCCTCTCCAGAGCCCCTGTAGGGATGAAGCCATTAAATACAATTATGCTTTTGAGGAAGAGGGGCTACACACAGTCCTCAGGCTCCCTTGACCAATTTGAGGTCTTCAGCCCTTCCAGCGCAACCCCTCCAAAGCAGTGGAAACCCACCTTCTGTCTTTTGGGAAACCCACAAAAACTAGTGTGAGAGCCATGCATTATATTTTTCAAGAGTCGGGCCCAGTCATCCAAAGATGCATCAGAAAGTCACCAGAAAGGGGTGGTGGGGCAAGGGGGTGGGGTGCATGGGGTAGGGGTGGGTGAGCAGGGATGGAAGGTCTGTTTGTATCCCCATGAGGAGTATTGGAAGTTATGTTGGAAAAATCTCTTCAGCCTTTATTTACCATGGTGGCTAGCCACGGGAGGAGGGGGAGCCAGTCTGGGAAAAGGAAGACAATAGAATGCTGTGTTGCCTTTGCTATAAAAGCACGCTCTTAAGCAAATAATGTGGCAAGCTCAGTCAGAGCACTGCTCAATTAGCCCCAGTGCTTAAAGGAGGGTCTCCCGGCAGCTGGTGGTGGCAGCGGGCGCGGCGGGCTGGGGCGGAGGCCCGCCGGAGGCAAACCTGCAAGACTCCTAAGTGGGGATTGGCCTGGGCCCGAAAGCACAGAGCCCTCCAGCCTGACCCAAACCCACGCTGCTTGAACAGAGGGCCTGAGAGGGGCTGGATGGGCTGTTCTAGGGAGAGGCGGTTTGGGGAGCCCACGGATGATGTGACCAGAAAAGTGAGTGCAAACGTTTCATGCAGAGAGTGACCGACATATGGAACGTGTTATCGGGAAGGGTTACAGGCTGGAGGAGCTCCTAGAGCTTTTCAGGGGTGGGATGGGGGAGGGGGAAGCCTTCAGAAACTCAAGGAGGTTTCTAAACAAAAGGAATTTGAGAAGGGCTGGAGAAATAATGAGAAATGCAAACTTGACCCAGTGTTTCTCTATTTCCTGGGCTTCTCCCCTGCCTGTCCTTACATGTTTCCAATGCACAGGGACCCAAGAAGGCCACTGGAGCCATGTGCCTTACTCTTTAGACGAGCAGAGCCAGTGCAGTGTGTGTGTGTGTGTGTGTGTGTGTGTGTGTGTGTGTGTGTGGTGAGGGCGCGGGTTAAGGAAAACCCCCAGAGCCATCTCTCAATCCTCTGTGTGCAGGGGGGCCAGAAAGAGCATCAGCCCAGAGCCTTGCCTTAGACCCCCTTTGGGGGGGCACACTGATAGCACTGGAATGATCTGAGGATGATTTATTCTGATCCCCTCACTCTAGAAGAGCAAACTGATGCCTGGAAGGTGGGGGGATGGGAAGGCTTATCCAGGGTCTCACAGTGACTACAAGCTGGGAGGGGGCCCCCCGTCTTTGGAGTCCTCTTAATGCTTGGGTTTTCTCCCCTTGTCAGCATCCCTCTCCCAGCATACTGCGCACACACACACACACACACACGTGCATACAGTCACACACTCCACACAATCACACGCAGACACACACCACACACACACGCGTTCACACAAGTATTCACACACACACATACCACACACTCATGCAGACATACGGACATGCACACCACACACAGATATTCATAAAGACACGTAGACACACCACATGTGCACACACACACACACAGCTATCCACACAGACGTGCACACCACACACCTGCACAGATGCACACACATTCACACAAACACGTACATAACACACACACAAATATTCACACAGACATGCGCACATAGACACACCACACACGCCGACATACACACACATGTTCACAAAGACACACACATACGTACACATTACACACTCACATGCAGATGTGCACAACCCACACAGATACTCACATGGACACACACACAGAGGTATATACACAGACTCACACTCAGACATACACACCCCCTTTGCCACTTTGCAGGCAGGCCCATCGGGACTGCGGCACCCCAGCCGAAGCACGCCCTCAGGTGATTGGCGGCTCCAGGGGACCCCTCCCCTTCACGGTTCCAGCCTCCAGTCATCAGCAGTGCGCTGGCAGTGGTCCTAGAGGTCCATTTTAGGTCTGTCCTCCAGGAATTTACTCAGACGCTTCTGGGCAGATTTCATGAAATGTCATCCTTGACACTAACAAATGACACATTTAATCTATATAGTTTTTCCAGCTCCGGGTGTTTGCTTATTTTCACTATATAGCAAACCACCCCAAACGTAGTGGCATAAAATGCAACCATTTTTGCATTTCTCGTGATTTTGTGGGTCAGGAACTTGGGGACTGCTGGGCCAGCTGATTTTTCTGTGCCATGTGGCCTTAACAGAGGTTACTTGGTGGTATTCAGTTAGCTGATGGGCTGGTCTGGATTATTTAGGTCAGTTTTACTTGCAAGACTCGCACCTTGGCAGGGCCAGCTAGAAGACCATCAAGGGGAGCCTCTCCAGCATGCTGGCCTTGGGACTGTCCGGTGACTCATGCAGTAGCTCAGGGCTCCCACAACAAGTGGAAGCTTCATGGCCACTTAGGGCCTAGCCTTGGAAGTCATCTAGCAGGACTTCGCTATCCTGTACTGGTCAAACTGCCACAAACACCCACATACAAGGGGAGGGCACGTAGACAGCACCTCTAGGCAGGAGTGTCAGAAATGAGCAGCTGTTTTCCAACTAACAACATGCTTCTGTGTGATATCTGGTCCCAGTGTATTTTCTAGCTAGACCTTCTTGCAGATTGACCCATTTTCAATACCTGATATATCAAGAGAGCCTCTACTTATGCTTAAAGCTCTCTCAAGCTTCCGGGGTTCTGTGACCAGCTTTTCCTCCAAGAGCATGTGCTCTCAGAGCATGTGTTGTTCAGCATCCTTAGAATCATAAGGACAGTTGGTTGGAATGCAGAGAAGCTCTTCAGAAACAATGAGGTTTTCCAACATAATGGTCTTGGGGGCGTTGAGGAACAGGGAGACCAAAGGGATGGAAAAGCCGTCAGGGTGGACGTGAGGCCATCCAGCATGATGGCAGGATCAGACATGGAAAGGAAAATGCATAAAATCCCAAAGCCCTTGAGGAATGTGGGTATCACGTGAAGGATGGTGCTGATGCGACACGGATATTTGTGAAAGGAAGAAGAAAGGAAGGATTCTGCTTCTGTGGGCTACCTCTCTGGCTGGGTCAGGTTATGAACGCGCCAGCCCTCTCACACTGTAGTGTTGAAGGTGCCATGTTGGTCAGGCTCACATGGGGCCCCTCTGCCTCCTCGAGGAAGCTCTGCAGCCAGTGAGCCTTGTGGACAGGTTTCCCTCTTGGTGTTCTTAAATATAGTGTCCTGTGTTGGTTCCAAATGAGCAGCACAGGGCTGGTCCTCTGGAGAGCTGGCTTCTATTTCTGGCTCTTTTACTAATTTGTTGTTTCATTTGGGGCAGGTCACTTTCCTGCCATAACTTTCCCATGCTACGAGAATCTGAGTGGATTAGGATGTGGGTACCTGGCTCCACAGCTTCAAAGTGACACAGAGAAATGGGGTGGACCCAAAAATGAGACCAGTGATGAGGATCATTTGGTCTGGCAAAGAAATGGCTCAGGGTCGGCAGAGGGTAGTAGAAAAATAAGAGTATTCCCGCTAGAAAGAACCTTTAAAACTCTTCAGTTTGAGGGGTGCCTGGGTAGCTCCGTCGGTTAAAGCATCCGACTCTTGGTTTGGGCCCAGTCATGATCTCATGGGTCTTGAGATCAAGCCCTGCGTTGGGCTCCATGCTCAGCGGGAGTCTGCTTGAGGTTCTCTCCCTCTGCCCTTGCCCCCACTCGCTCTCTCAAAGGAATAAATAAACGTGAAAAGAATATTCTTTAGTTCAAGAATTCTTCACCTAGGATCTTTGGGCCTCAGGGTGAGATTTCAGGGAGTCTGAATTGCCTTGAAAATTTTCTGAGAGGTTGTTCTTTTATGCACACATGTATGCTTCTTAGGGGAAAGACGCTTTAGCTTCTATCACATTCTGGAAAGGGTCAATGATCCAAAAATGGTTTAGAACCACTGCTTTAGTCCACCAACATTATATCATGTGATTCCTAACCAGGAGGGATAAAGCCTCCCCAGATGAGATGGCATTCCAAGAGTGTGAGTGCATTTTTCCCGTTGTCACCGTGACTGGGGGGACATGGCTGGCATTCCATAGATGGGGGCCAGAGCTTCGTGTGTGAGGTACAAGACTGAGCAATGAAGAACTACCCTGCCCAAAGACCGGCAGCACCCTGTGGAGAAATATCATCAGGAATTGAGACCCTAAGACGAGCAATGATTCTCCCTTTGCCACAAAGCTCATTAGTGGCTGAGTTGGGTTTTATTCATAAATCAGAGCAGGAAATGTGCCAGGAGTCCACATTATTTTGTTTCCCCTTGCCAACTGCAAATATACTACAAAGAAAACAAAAGAATCAGAAATCTATCTCACCTTCAAAAAATCCAGCAATTTATAAAAAGAATCCCTGGGTTCTTGGTCTTCACCATCAAATAAGAAGGGAGGAAAGAAGCATTTTACCTACTGGGAAGCTAGGGGGTATATAAATGAGCCCTATAGCCCTAAGTGGTGTCGGTATATTTTTCAGCCACTATGAATTGGTGACACCAAGCTTAGACTGTGAAACGTTTGTACTCTTCACATTTCAGAGGCCCTGTCTTGGATGTCCCTTTCTCTAAAAAGGAAAGAAGCATTAATATACCAGCATGGCACTCACTGCCTAGTTCACTGCAAGCAAGTGGCAGGTTCTTAGACTCTCTGGAATGAACTAGGAGGTGTTAGGCAGTATTGGCTGTAAGCAAGGCCCACGGGGTCACCCAGACAGGGTTTCACACCCTGGCTCTGCCTCTCAGTTGATGTGTGATCTCTGACAACATGCCTTAATCCCTCTGAGCCTCAGTTTCCTCAACTGAAAAGTGGGGATAATAATCGTATCTGTGAGGATTAATTGAGATAATCCATGTAAAGTGTCCCACAAAGTCCCTAGCATATGGCACGGCTCAGTAGATGCTAGCTGTTATTACAAGCGATTATTATGACTGTGTCTGTGATTAAAGACAGCTTTGGGTTCAGAGTGTTGGTGCCAAAATTGCTTTCAGAGGACAAGCTCTGGGTTGGTTTTCAGTCTCACCCAGCTGCCCAGAAAGAGAGCTGTAGACTGTTTGGGATTGGAGTCATAATGTTTATGAAGTGCCTACTGCACACTCCGGTTTGGGTGGGAGATTGATTTTCTTCCTGTGTGCACATCCCACCATCACTTTACAAGTGGGTGAGAAGAGGCTCAGGAAGTCACATAGATGTCTCTCGGGCCTTGGTTTCCTGGTCTGTCAGGGTGTTCAGGCGAATGATGGCGGCCAGGCTGAGCAGAGAGGAGAGACGCCCAGAAGAGTAGGAGGAAGCCGTGGCATGGGGAGTCTTCAGACTTCACAGTTTCCTGGAGTGGGGCTCCAGGCCAAAGATAGCCCCAGACCATTTGCCAATCCCTCATCCTCATGAAAGGAGGTTGGCTGTGGGGCCAGCGGGGAGCCTAAGAGGGGGACAGAGGCTATATTTGATGCAGGCCCGATCGCCAAGCCTGGAGGAGAAAGGCTGCCATCTGACCACACTGCAGCCAAGTCCTCATGGGGCCAAACCATTATGGTTTGGGTTGATCCCGTTCTCACTGCTGCTACTCTGGTTGATGCACAAAGGTTTGGGCGTTGCCAAGTCAGCTGCGGTCTTGGTTTGGAAGAGGCATCCAGAGTGTGAATGGAAGTTGTGCTTCGGGATTTCCCTCGGCTTCCAGCTCTCAAGATGAAGCCAACTTCTTTTTCTGCCATTTTGAGACCCATCCTTGGCTGGGTGGACTAAATAAATAATTTATCATCATCATCATCATTTATTATATTTATTAAAGATCATGGGGCGCCTGGGTGGCTCAGGTGTTAAGCGTCTTCCTTCAGTTCAGGTCATGATCCCAGGGTCCGGGGATCGAGCCCCGCGTCAGGCTCTCTGCTCCGCGGGAAGCCTGCTTCTCCCTCTCCCACTCCCCCTGCTTGTGTTCCCTCTCTCACTGTGTCTCTCTCTGTCAAATAAATAAAATCTTAAAAAAATGTATCAGTTACTCAGCAGCCCCTATCTTGTAATAATATTAACTTACAGCTGTATAGCATTTTGCAGATAATGCAGATTTCTGACACATAAACCCAACTCCAACATTAAGCACAAATCTAAAGCAGAAGGTTGACTTGGACAGTTATTCTCTGATGCTAAGAGTTGAATTCCAGCTGTACCTCCAACTGTCCATATAACTGAAGCGACCTTCTCGTGTGTTTTCACACTCGGAAAATGGGGTTTCTCCCAATGCAGAAAACAAAACCAAAATCAAAATGTCTTAGGATATTAAATGACACAATAATTTAGAAAGAGCCTGGCTGTAACGCATCCTCATCTTGGGGACTACGGGGTGTGTGTGTGTGTGTGTGTGTGTGTGTGTGTTGGTGCCCATGCACGCACACACACAAGCCCATGCATGCACACTTTTATGCACAGTGATGGATCAGTGTTAGTGCCCAGAACAAAGAAACTAAATGTATAAATACATGCCATTATGGCCAGTAGCTGGGTTGACTCAGATTTTCTCTGCAGATCCTTCCTTGTCCACCCTCTGGCCATGAAATGAGAGTATGTAGTATGCAAAGGATAAAGTAAATCTGGATTTCCTGGGGCTTGTGTTGGCATACCAAGCTCCTTTCAGATCTCTTTGCCAAGACAGGGCCACGCCGGAGGCTTCCATGGCCTGGAGAATAACTGTACTACCTTGCTCTTGGAGCTGCTGAAGCACATTGTTTTGACATATGCCATACCTTCCATCTTTCGCTGCCTTGGGGCCAGAGAGGAGGGTATGCTTTGAACAATATAGAATTCCTCTTCCAACAGCTGTGCAAAGCAAACTCACAGCTTTCAACTTCCATCTCAGGGCATCGAGCTTGGCTTTTGGATATGGGCTCCTTGTCCATTCTGGAATCTGTCTTCCTCATTTTCAGGCTTCCAAGGGGGACCAGTTTCAGAAATTTCTTTTTGAGGGAGGCGAGGAAACCTTTTGAGGCCCTCTATTTTGTTTCGTTTTGTTCTAGAATAGGCCTTCCCTGTTGACTGTGTGCCTTGTTTCCCCTGGGAAGCCAGCAGCCCCTGAAAGTTGAGGACCTTGTCCTATCCCAGATCTCAGGCCAAGTGTTGTCCGTGTCAGACAATTTCTGAACTGGAGTTAAGTATTTTAACCAGAGGAACAGGAGAGCAGTCCCATCTCCCTGCCTCTGCTCTCGCCAGTTTTGACTGTATAGGTATGGGTTCTGCCCAGGGATCAGGGCTCTTAAATGAGATGTCACCAAGTGAAGCACAGAGAGGAGCTCTTCCTTCCTCCGGTCACAGTTCACCTCTGGTTTGGGGGAATGCAGAGCATGCTGGTCGGCATCTTTTGGTGACAGCCATCCACTTGCTCTCCAATCTTGGCTCTATTTCTTGCCCTCTCTGAAGCTCAACTTATGTACTTTTGTGCTTCATAAGACAGGGAACATAAGAGTGGCCACCACTCCAGAGTCGTGCTCAGAGTGAATGAGGTGGGATTTAGGAAAGACCCGTAGGGCTATAGGGGAAGAAGGCGGGGCCGTGGAAACCCACACAGCCCTAGTCATGTGCGTTCATTTCTCATTTACTCCTTGTAGCCATTCCAAGTCGCTCCTTCCCTTCATCCCTTTACAAGCATTTCCCTCCCTTGTTGGTTTTGGATTCATCTTGCCCCCAGTGAGTTAACCTACGTGTTTCCCGTCTGAATCTCATCGTGCTATTTCCAGGCTGCCAACCCCCACGGGTGCTGGGGAATAATTGGTCTGTCCTCACGAGTGTTTGTAGCACCTTCCCTTTGAGCGTCATCTGTGCATTTTAATTAATCTGCCACTTTTTCCTCTCTCCTGCTTCCGGATCATTAATGAAGAGATTAACCAAGACCAGACCAATCCCCAGCGGAGGCTCCACCAGGATCTCTCTCTCCCGGCAACCAGCCTTGTCATGGGTCAGAACATCTTCATATGGCCCCCCTGACTAATTTTCAGGCCTCGGGACCCGGGTTCCGAACAAAGCCAATTTGAATTAATTAAGATACGGGGAGCGAGCTTAGCCAGTATTCTATATGGCCTTAGTTTAATATTTCCACCACATTCCTTTCCTTTTTGTCATTCTATTTTAAATCTATCGCTTTCCCACCTCTCCCCCTTTCCAGTCCCTGAACAAGATACTAGGGTTATCTGGCAGGATGTAGTCTTTGGGGCCCTTAGCATTAGTCAGAGACCATGTCATAGCTGCAGGAATTCTCCAAAGATTTAGGCCCTCTGGATACAGCTGGACAGAGTCCTTGTTAATCCAGCCAGAGAAATGCATTTGCCTCCAGAGGAGGTGGCCGTACCAGAAATAATGAAATCTCTTGAATTTGCATATTAAAAACTTGGCACATTAAGAAGTGGTTCCACCTTGATCTCATGCCTCTTCCCTGAGGACAGCTAGAGCACAACCTCTATGCCTTATTTGTAAGTCACCCTCATTTCCAGTCCTGGCAACAACACCAAGCCTTGAGATAGTGCATCTGGTGTTCCGTCCACTACAACACATGGCCTCTGCAGGGATGGCGGACCTGCAGAGGAACTGGCCAACCCACAGAGGGACAGGTCTTGGAGGACATCGGGCCTAAGGGGGACAACAGTTTGTTTACTTTCACAGGGAATATGCGGAGGAAGAAACAGGAGTGATGGCCTCAAACACCTAGAAATTCTGCCCAGAGCTGAGGATTCCCAGGGAGGTGCTCGACCTGCAGCTGCCTTGGTTCCAGCCTTGGAACTTGAACTTCCTCTGGAAATAAACTCTCTGGAATGTTCGAGAGCAGGGACAGACAGACCCCATAGCATAATCCTTAAGGGCATCAATTCCAGAGCCAGACTGTGATCAAATCCTGGCTCTTCTGCTTGTTAGCTGGTTATTAACCGTCTTGTGCCTCAGCCTCCCCATCTGAAATGGTGAATGTTGGTACCTACCTCACAGGAGCTGTTACCGAGATTAAAGAGTTAATGTATGTCGGTCCCTGGCACATCGCATTTTTGTTCCTGATGCCCCCACTCCAACCAGGCTAAACCATCACTCCACACGCGGGCAGCAAACAAGATCTCTAGGTCCATGGTCAGGAGGAGGCACGTGTGCTGGGAAGCTAGTCGTGGAGAGGTAAATTGGAACTCAAAGGAGAGTGCCCCAGGTGTTTATGTGTGACGGGGACAGACACGGGTGGCTGTGGGCTCAGGTCCTCTCCCACCCCACTCTCCATCCAGCTTTCTTTTCCATTTCAGCCGCTTTGCCCAAAAACCCGCTGTGTGTGTGTGTTGTAAACTGAGCCAGAAAGGAGAAATCAGAAATTGCTCTCTTTTGAGTATTTTGAGGGATGGTGAAACCTTGTAGGAATGTTGCTCCAGGGACTGAGAAAACACCATATGTGGGAAAGCATTTCTAAGTGAGGAAAATAGCATCTGCTAGTTGGTCAGGATCTTGGAAAACTCTGAGCAGGGGATATGGGCACTGGGGAGGGTGTAGGAAGGGGGTTTTACTGAGGTCTTTAACAGGTCTTTTTCCAATTATAGCCAAGAAGAGCCTGGGGACCGTGGCCTACTTCAGAGCCAGGCCTTGTATTTTCTTTGGGAAAAGAAGGCAGAGTTGAGTGGCTTCCAGACCAGGCTTGGCAGAAGCCCATCCAGGATCTCAGGCCAGTGAGCAGTGTCTTGGGCAGGTCTCGATTGTGGTAGGCACTCATTCACTAAGTAGACATTGAGACTCTGCAATGGACCAGCCCCGTGATAGGCAGCGGGCACGTGTGGATGAAGAAGGCATGGCCCCTCAGCCAAGAGAAGACATACAGCCAATGATAACACAACAGGATGCTTGGATGGGCGTCGCTATTAACAGTGACCAAAAGAGAATGAGCATAGAGGTCCTTCTAAATTGAAAAATTCACTGTCATGTCTTGCCTGGGTCAACCCAGGACAGCCTTCCTTTCTTCACTCCCCACTCCAGGGAACTAGCCTTCTGGGGAAAGCCCAGGGGTGGAAGATGCAGGTTCTGGTGACCAGAAGGAGCCAGAGATCAGATCTAGGCTCTTCTTGCCCCCAGTTTATTCAGAAACAACACTTCACACGTTCCCGTGCTTGTTTGCTTTTGAGATTTTCCTCTTCTCTGTGCTTCCAGTTTGCAATAATCTTTTCTTCTCCCACAACTCGTGTGGCTGGTCTGAGATCCAAGCACTTGCTAGCAGTGGCATTTGGGAGAAAACTCTGTGTTGGTGCAGATTGCTGTGGGCTGTATGCGGAAAAGGAATTCCTGACTTCAGCTGCTTGGTACCTCGTATGTGTGCATGGACAGGCGTGCAGCAACTCTGATGCTCGGAGAACTCAAATTCACGTTCAACGAACATTCCCAGGGTACCGCTACATGCCAGATACTGTGCTAAGAGCTCTCATGTAGATTTCATTATTAACCCCTCACAATAATGTTGCTGATGCACAAGCCCCATTTATTTATTGAGCTTTAGAACAGGGTGTCCTCTGTCACTTTCTGCCATTACTGAGGAGTCTAATCTTAGATGACTCCCTCCGTCCCCACACCGGGCCTCAGTTGCCTTACTTGTAAAAGTAAGGGGTTTACACAGGGTCCTTTCCAGCTTCAAACATCTGTGTTTTGGAGAGGTCTAGTAGCAACATTCTTGGACTTGCTCACCATGAGAAAGCTACAAGCAGATTATCAAGGTGGTGGCCACAGGCTCCCCTGCTGGGTTTTCATGCAGCCTTACAAGTGGGTTAGAAACCCTTACCAGTCTACAGATGATTTATTCCCACAGCTTGTTCTCAAGTATCATGGTAAGGTTTTGGATTTGATGGTAAAAACAGCGGAGCTCCAGAAATAGGTAGGACCAATGCTAAGAGGCATTTGGAAACTTTCTTACATTATTAATTTTTCATGTGTGTCTCACCCCCACCTCCACCCATGTGGCCTGATTTCTTTGTGATGAGTTGTTTTTTTTTTTTAAGATTTTATTTATTTATTTGACAGAGAGAGACACAGTGAGAGAGGGAACACAAGCAGGGGGAGTGGGAGAGGGAGAAGCAGGCTTCCCGCTAAGCAGGGAGCCTGATGCGGGGCTCGATCCCAGGACTCTGGGATCATGACCTGAGCCGAAGGCAGACGCTTAAAGACTAAGCCCCCCAGTCGCCCCTCTGTGTTGAGTTTCTGTGCTTGGGACCCGAGAGGGGCAGAGTTGTCTAAAAGAGTCAGGAGACCTGGGTTCTAACCCACTGGATGCCTTGGGCTCCCAGCGGAAGTGCACAGCTAGGTGGGGTGGTAGGAGCGGTCCACCTAGGTGCAGCAGTGAGTATTGTCTGGACAGAAACTAAAAATAGTAATAAAATCAACTACACGTTATTCTGCTTTTTATAATCAGCATGCTCTGGCAATTCTGAGCCGTATCCATGATAATAATGTTCCATCCTGACGATCCTGACTTCTCCCACTGCCCCATTTAGTTTCCACATTTCTTTTTTTTTCAAGAATTTTTATTTATTTATCTGAGAGAGATAAAGAGAGAGAGCATGAGTGGGGTGAGGGGCAGAGGGAGAAGCAGACTGCCCGCTGAATAGGGATCCTGATGCGGGGCTCCATCCCAGGATCCTGAGATCATGACCTGAACCGAAGGCAGACGCTTAACTGACTCAGCCACCCAGGCGCCCTTGGTTCCCACATTTCTTGGTTGCCACTGCCCAGAGGAGGAAAGCAGGTCATCATGAGAACCTTTTCATTTTGCACATCCCCAGGCTCTCCCCACCAGACTGCAGCTGAAGTTATGGCTCCTGCCCACGGCTCTGAACGTGCCCCCCCCCCCCCATGCAGCACTCAGTGGCCGTTGCCCGTTCCTCTTGACCAAAAATGGTTTTCTACTCTTACCTTCATACAATTTCACCAAAATGGAACATTCTAGCTCCTGCAGCCAGGGCTGGCTTCATGGGTGTGCTGCCAGTGCCCACTGCCCCAGGCCCTGCACTCAAGAAGGGGACCCCACACTCGGGGGGGGGGGTTAATGCTTTGTGGTTGTCATTTTGAAATTCTTAAGAATTTTATCTTCAAATATGTGTTCTGTAAGTGAGGTCTGATGGGACAATGGAGCATGCACCCAGGGAGCTTGGAGTGTTGGCTCAAATGCAGTCACCCCTCCTGCCACCACCTTGCCTCTAAATTATTTCCACATGAGGCCCTCCAAATTAGGTCGCTCTTCTGACTTCAACTTCCGTCCCCGCCTCCCTGCACCCAGACCTTAACCTCCACCGTGTATTCACCGTGGCCTGGACGCAGTGGGGAGGCACAGGCGGGAAGGGGCTCCTGGCCTTGGAGGAGAGGGAATCTAGTGAGTAAAGCACGGAGAGCCCTGAGGCTTGTCATACCTGCTGCCACAGCCAACTGGAAACATGCCACAGGAATGCAAAGGAAGTGGTGGTTGCTGCTTTTGGCGGGCCTGCTTTTGGGGGCCTCGCTTTCCAACTGGGCACTGAAGAATGAGTGTAATTTCAACAGGAGAGGTGAGGAAAGTTTGCCAGCAGAAGGGAACATGCACACGGCTCCTAAAGCTTGTTCAGGCAGCTTTGGAAGAGCAAATGGGCTGGGGCCGGGGTTTGCTCGCCCAGCTGTAATCTGACGAAAAGGGCAGCTGGGCAGGGAATGCAGAGGATCCCTCTACCCTGTGCGTTTCTCTTCCTCCTTCAACTGCAGTTAGGTTTTCCTCATCTATACAATGAAGAAGCTGGATTCAATGCTTCCTTTATATGGCTCTTCTACCCCTTAAACCCTTTGGTTCCTGTTCAGGCCCCAGCCATAAAGACGCTTCCCTCTGTAGCCCCAGTCCACTGGCACCATCCATCTTTCTTCCTGTCCATGCACCCTTGTCATTCCTGGCTAATCTGTGCATCAATTCTCATTCCCTCTGGGACCTCCCCTCGCTGACCATCCTTGATCTATTTCCCCATGAGCAGATACCCTGTGTATTCTTAGCTTACAGTGGCCGGGCTTTGGGAGGATTTAATAAATTGTTTTCTGATAGACTCTTAGTCCCAAATTGCTTTATTGCAGCTGTATTCCATTTGGAGGGGGGAGAAAGGGCATGCAATTCTAGTTGCATGCATGCCATACATTGTGTGTTCAAGATTCATTTTGTTGGGCCTGCAACATGGAAGGAATTGTCAGTTATATGCAGAGTGGGAGGGAGAGTAGTTATCCTGTGGGAACCACTTTCTTAGGGTAATAGGATTCTTAGAGCAGTCTCTAGGGGTGGGCAGCGAAGCTAGAATCCTTCTCTCGGCTTTGACCTTGAAGGAGTCAGTTGTCCACAAAAGTGCTTCCCATGGAAGGAAGATGATCCCCTTATCAAAGAGGTGGGCCAAGAGCCAGGAAGAGGAAGTTGGAGCGAAGTGCCTGCAGCATTGCTGGCCTTTGGGGACAAGAGAGCAGTACTTCAGACAAGAGGCTGCATCTGGAAGTCCCGGGAGCAAGTTAGCGTGGGCAAGCTCAGACATGGGTACTTGGTAAGCAGGGCCGCTTCTCTGATTCCTGTGTCTCTCTTGTTTATTTCCCTTCTGTTTTCCCCCTGGATTTACTAAAGTCTCTCTACAAATACCAAAGGTGAACCGAGGGAATGGCTTTTATTTTCCATGCTTAGAGCCTTAAGGAGGAAACCGTGAGCCCCTGGGGGCCAGTGAGGTGGTAGTAATGGTAACTAAGGTTTGGCTACCCCACGGAGGTGGTGTAGATCACAGAGTGCAAGTGGAGATCGCTCCTGCTGCCAGCCCTCCCTGCCTGAAGAGTCCCCCCATCCAGCGCCAACCTTCAGAAAAGCTGGGCTTTGCTCTAGTGAGGGAGAGACCAGCCAGAAAGGTATCTGGAGATCAGCCCTATAATCCCATAAGGACCCAACAGAAACCCCATGTCGAGGTTCTGCTCTGGCAACAGAAGGAGAGTGTGGATGGGTTCAAGTACCATTTAAATGAAGAGATAGCAAAATGAAAATGCAGCCCCCAAAAGAAACATTGTGTACTAGAAACTTCACATTAAAAGGCCAAACAAGAAAAAACAAAAAAAGGAATCCACAAGGAATCTTGCTGTTCAGGGCAAGTCCAGCCCATTACCTTGAGCCAGTTATTGCTGTGCCTCCAACTTCTGCAGGTAGTGCTCTGGCGGGGAGAGGTCTCTGGGAAGCAGTTGGGCGCCCTGGTGAGGCATGTCCGTTAGAGAGCTCGGCCAGGCCCCCTCATAGAGTGGGGAGCAGCCCCCGTGCTCATTACAAGGGCGGAGAACAGCTCCACCAGACGGGGCCTGGCCAGGGATGAGCCCATTCTGATGCTGCAGTGTGCAGGCAGCTGACCCATCCCCAGCCTCGGGGTATTCCTTCCAGTGACCCAGAAGCTGCATTAGGTGTGGGGGAGGGTGGTAGGGCTATGTTCCTTAAGACCATTGCAAGTCTGCTCCTGTTGCTAAAAGAATGCCAGTATGCCTTTATAATTTTCAGGTACAACTTCATAATTTGCCAAGGTGGAGTGGACTGTGGTCTTCTCAGACTCAAGTGATATCTAAAGAAGTGGCAGGACGTCATCCACACACAACAGAAGTCTGCAGATAAGCGCAGACCTCAAATGCAGATGCCCTGGGGGATTTCTGTCTAGGAAAGTCCTAAGTGCGAGTTTCCTCCTCCCTCTGCCTTGGAGGCTCTTGGGGGCCCGGTCCCGGGGACAGCCTTAGCTCTTCTATACCGAAGACCTTGCCACTCATGTTTTTGGTTTATTTAGTTTAAAAAAAAAAATTATTTTGCCCTCTCTGTCATTCACGAGCACAAGATACACAAACACGCGTGCGCATGCACACACAGACACACACACACACATGCACTCCCCATTTCCTAGCACACAGCCACCATGCTAGGGGAAAGATTATTGAGGGAGAGGCACGTGGAAGTCTAGGAGGAAAAGGCACTTTAGAGATTCAAAGGACTCGTACGGAGGCATTATTTCCCGAGGAAAGAGATGGACAACCCTGGTCTCTGGACATCAGAGAGGAGCTGGGTGTTCTTGTTGCCTCTCACAGGGTTACTCAACCCACAATGACATGGATTCAGCTGCCACAGCCTGCCATTAACCCCTGTGTTTCCTTTTCAGATCTTACAGGTGAACAAGGTGATGTCCATCTTGTTTTATGTGATATTTCTCGCGTATCTCCGTGGCATCCAAGGTAACAACATGGATCAAAGGAGTCTGCCTGAAGACTCGCTAAATTCCCTGATTATTAAGCTGATCCAGGCAGATATCTTGAAAAACAAGCTCTCCAAGCAGATGGTGGACGTTAAGGAGAACTACCAGAGCACCCTGCCCAAAGCAGGGGCCCCCCCCAGGCCGGAGCAGGGCGAGCTGGCCAAGTCGGAATTCCAGCCTGTGACTGCGATGGACACAGAGCTGTTACGGCAGCAGAGACGTTACAGCTCGCCCCGGGTCCTGCTGAGTGACAGCACCCCCCTGGAGCCCCCTCCCTTGTATCTCATGGAGGATTACGTGGGCAGCCCTGTGGCCGCCAACAGAACGTCACGGAGGAAGAGGTACGCCGAGCACAAGAGTCACCGGGGGGAGTACTCCGTATGCGACAGCGAGAGTCTGTGGGTAACCGACAAGTCATCGGCCATCGACATTCGGGGACACCAGGTCACGGTGCTGGGGGAGATCAAAACCGGCAACTCTCCCGTCAAACAATATTTTTATGAGACACGATGTAAAGAAGCCAGGCCTGTCAAGAACGGTTGCAGGGGGATTGACGATAAACACTGGAACTCTCAGTGCAAAACGTCCCAGACCTACGTCCGAGCACTGACGTCAGAAAACAATAAACTTGTGGGCTGGCGATGGATACGGATAGACACCTCCTGCGTGTGTGCCTTGTCGAGAAAAATTGGAAGAACATAGATTGGCATTTCTCCCCATATATAAATTATTACTTTAAATTATATGATATGCATGTAGCATATAAATGTTTATATTGTTTTTATATATTATAAGTTGACCTTTATTTATTAAACTTCAGCAACCCTACAGTATATAAGCTTTTTTCTCAATAAAATCCGTGTGCTTGCCTTCCCTCAGGCCTCTCCCATCTGTTAAACCTTATCTTGTGACCCGGCTCTCGGGAGACACTCTGTAAAATCTATGTACACCAGTATTCTGCATTCAGTATTTGTCAAGGCCATGGCTGTCGTTTTAGTAAACTTGTTAAAATCGGATGCTGTCAGAGTTGTGTGTAGACACAGTGATGCCCCTCCCCCTTCTGGTATACTTCATGTTTGATTAGTTCATTAAATGCGCTATTGGCACGTCCGCTGGAAGGACACACGGTAGCTTTGAGCGCCGCACTTGATTCTGGCCAGCAAGTTCACTGTCGGGGACTTGCTCGCTTTTCTCTACTGTCACTTTTGCCAATTAGAACTCTGATTTGCTCCAAGGTCACGGTCCCGGAACAGTAACAACAAACCTGGCAATTTTAGTTTTGGAAGTCTCTTTTCAGCACATTTGTTGTTTGGGGGTTTGGGGTTAAGGGTTGGATTTTTTTTTTTTTTTTTTTTTTGGCTATGGTTTTTGTTTTGCTTTCTGTAAGTGGTTTTCATCCTTTTAGGCATATAGGAAAAAATGTTTTAACTATTTGTAACAGAATAATTGTATGGTTACCCAGAAGCCAGCTGAAATGGATCATGAGTAATCTACAGACAGAAGAGAACTTCCTCACTAGAGATCCTCTGGACGCATGGCCTCCTCCCTTCTCTGGGGGCCCCTCCCAGAGCTGCATGAGGAATTGGAAAATGCTCGCGCTTCTGAGTCAGATCTGGGTTGAAATCCTATGTCCTCCCTTCCTTGTGACTGGGGGCCAGGCTTTGAAGGCTCTCCGGAGCCTGGGGTTCCTAGGGTCAGAAAGTCACGTGGGGATTCTTGCTAACTCACAGGGCCATCATGAGGACTCAGCTAAATAACCACTGTGGATTTCCTAGCATAGGGCAAGCATTCGAGATAGTTCCTTTTTCCTTCCCTTCCTCTCCTTTCTTAGCTATCGTATTCCTCTGTATCATTTTCGGTGGGTTCGTCGTTCTGAGAGGTAAAAGCTCAAGTGGAAGGAAGGTGCTCCCGAGTCCCAGAGGGATCCCTGTGGTGATGGCCACACCCACCCACAGAGGCAGGCCTGAGGAAGACAGAGTGGCTCCCCCAAGCCCTTCTCCACTGGGAAGCAGACCCTCCCCCTGGCGCTAGAGCCCAAGGACTCTCATCTCCCATCTTGTCGAAGGCACAGTACCCACTGTTGTTCTGCTCTGGAGCCCTGTCCTGGGCCTTCTCTGCATTGCCCTGCCTTCAAGGCCCAAGTGTTCTCCAGCTAGAGCAGCCCATGCCCCCAAGATCTAACACATGCCTAATAAAATATGCAATCTTTATGAACCTCTTGAAACAGCCTCCCCAAATCGCAGTGGGTTTGGTTGAGAGCACCATCATACTGCACTCGATTCTGGACACCTAAAATACGAAGGAAGGCACAACATGAGGAATTGGCCTCGTGCCCACCTTCTGCTGGGCACTTGCAAACACGGCCACTCTTCCTTGTCACAAGTCTGTTGAGGTAGGCATTATCACCTCCGGTTTACAGGTGAGGAAACGTGGCTAAGGATTTAACTTGCCCATGGTCATCGAGCAAACAGGTGGCAGAGTGAAGAGTTAAATCCGTGGCTGCCATGAGGATGCAGTCTGTTTCCTCTTCTCTAGGCCCCCTCCGCCCCGCTCCATGCAACACTTTGCATTTCAGAATGAACATTACTGTCCTAGGGACAAGGAAAGCATAGTTGCCTGCATGGAAACCTTTTGTGGCCCTGTTTCGTGACCAAGAACATAATGAACCTGCTGATAGAGTAATGGCTGTCTTACAGTTGAGCCTGTTTCTCAGACTGGAACTAAAGTTCCTCTTCTGGACTTGCTATTCCAAGTAGGTCTGGAGGGTCCGGCTGCCTGGGGAGATGTGCTTGGGTGACAGAGCCCCCAGCCCGGGAAGACACCATTCCTAAACAACAGGGCCCGAGCGAAGGAGTTTGTCTGCCCGAGGAGAGCGAGTCTGGAGCAGCCTGCTTCTGGGCTGAGTGCAGCTCTGGCGACAAAGTGAGCCTGGGGATGGGATGAAAACCTTCCAGAAAGGAACTCCAGCCTTCAGGCCTTTGGGACGGCTCAGCCTCCCCCATGCTGGGTGGCAGAGCAGCAACGCATTACCCGGTTCCATGTGAGTAACTTTATTGGCATAAGAGGGCATTCAAGTGCTGCCAAAGTCAACATGTCAGGCTTGTGGGCCCAGGGCAGAGCCTTCCTCAAGATTCACAGGAGGCCTCTTTCTATCTAGTGTACATACTTGCCATTGCCATAGCTCCCTAATTAAGCTCTTCTCTGCCCTAGAGGCGACTTGGCGGGCTGATGTCTGGCTCCGGGAGAACGCCACACTGGCCTCCATCTTTCCGTACGGGCTGCTGTCCTGTTGGAGCTCCAGGACACAGGCAGGGGTGCTGCAGTGTGAAGAACTTCACCGGACAGGAGGAGACCGGCTCTGGCCCAGCTTCATTGCCACCAGCAGCCACAGGTCCTCGGAAAATGCACCTGTCCTGATGGGGGCTTCCAGCATCGTGAGATTCTACTGCGCAAAGGGGCAAGGACCAGACTGGACAGTCCTCACTTCCTTAAGGGCAGCTACCGTGAGAAGCTCTGTTGGCCATTGGGGGGGATTCTGCGCGCCCTCCCATAAGTCTCTTGGGGGCCTCCCTCTACAAGCTGTGTGAACTCACACACATTGCTTAACCTCTCTGAGCCTTTCTTTCCTGGTCTGTAAAATGAGGGTAGTACCTACATCATAAGATTGTTTTGCAATGTAATGAAATCATCCAGTTCTTGGCTCGTAAGTCTCTTTGAGTGTTACTGATGATGATGATGATGATGATGATGATTAGCTATCGGGGGATTTGCACGGGTCCTCATTCTGGAATTCTGATAGAAACTTCGAAACTTTGAGGTGGAGTATTAGCCCTGATTAAAGTATATCAATCACCAACCCCACAAGACATAGTCCCCAAGGGAGAATTTGCCCCATTCCCCTGGCCCAGTCTCACCAACAGGCCTTGAACCCTCAGCTGACACACCAGGAAAGGTATTTCTAACCCTCCTTAGCAGAAATACTAGCTGTGATTTTCTGATGTGTGTGCATGTGTGTTTTGTTCCTTCCTGCAAATGCGTGAGACAGCCTTGTTCTTGCTACCTCTCCCTCTCGTCTGTGTCTAACAAGGCTTTCTCCAGGGTGATCTTTGGTTCATTTGGTTCTTTGGGTTGGCATTTTTGAGGATTTCTTTGCCATTCCCTTTCCTGTATGTGTGTTCATGTATGCTTAGTTAGTCCATGTAAAAACCCTCCACTGAAGCTTGGAAAAACCGTCTGCGTTTATTTTATCACCTTTGAACATGTGTTCAGAAATGAAATCTGTGTAGTCAGTTTATGGCTACCTAGAGATTTGTTTGGCTTCACCAGGAAGACGCATCCCCCAGACTTTAAGCTTGAATAGCCTTGGGTGTGCAAACCCAATATCAGGTCCTTGGTTACGCCTGACTTTGCCTCCCAGAGCTCCAGCTCTGCTCAGCCTCACGGAGGGTAGCCAATAGCCTACAGCAGCCCCTCCTCCCACTCCAACCTCCCCCCCCCACCTCTGTCCACCCACTCCACCACCCTCCTTATCCCTGGCCCAAGGTCCTTGAATGTGCTCAGTTCCACAGACCCAGGAAGAGCCACAGCCACTGAAGCCTGATTCTCTCAACTGGAACCTTCTTCAACCTAACCCCCACATCTAAGGAGACCCGAACTCCTTACACATGCCTTCTCAGGTTACACTGGGCGAATGGATGTCTCAAAAGGCACACATGTTCACGACGAGCTGCAATGGAAGCTCTGTCTGACTGGAACCCCTGGGTCCTTGTTTGGTTCCAGATGGAGGCTGGCCCAGCTGGGAAGAGCAGAACCATAGAGGTCAAAAGTGCTCTGATGGGCAGTGGATTTGTTTCCTTCACGGCTGGCCTATACTTGGTTACAGCATACAGAAGGCCAATGAAACAAGCACAGATGTGCCTGTGGTGGGGGCCGGGGCTGCGGAGAAGCAAAGAGGTGGAAGGCAATGGCCCAGAGATCGCAGAAGCCTTTTCTAGAAGCTGCCTACCGCTGATGCATTTGGCTCAGTTGTTACAGAGTTCAGTTAATGACATAGTCTGTCAATTACAGAAGTCTCTGTGGCAAGAAAACATAAAAGTTTATTGGAAAATTGTGAAACATTCTTTAGAGTTAGATGATTTCTCACATGGACATGTATGGAGGTGGGTGTACGTGTCTGTGTTTGCACGTGTGTGTGTGTGTGTGTGTGTGTGTGTGTGTGTGTGTGGCTGCTTTGATTTCCTAACCACTGATGTATCGCATTTTTTTAAGAAAAAGTAATGCTCAAAAAGAATGCTCCAGAACACAAGTTTAACCTTTAGGAGACGGAACTGGTAGCCAGCTGGCGAGCATATGGAAAATGCACGTTCTTGGGACAAGAAAACAGGTTGATCAGGGTTGAGGATTTACAGACAGAAAAGGCATGAGGCAGACTCCACCAGCCAAAACAGAAGGAGCCAGATTCGTGGGCTTTCTGATTTGGTAGGAAAGCACTGGAAGCTGATGCTGGGCTTTAGGGGTAGAAGATAAGGCTAGACCAAAGAGTAAATAATAGTAATGGTGATCATTTACTGGTTGATCCCTCCATGTAAAGCCCTGTGTGCTTCTGGTAGTTTTAACTCCTTCCTGCAGTTGAGAACACTGGTTTATTATTTTTTTTCGAGGTTTAATAAAATACATAGTTTTTATTACTTCATCAAAGACACACTAAAGTAAAACTGGCTTTTTATTTTGTTTTGTTTTGTTTTTTATTATTATGTTATGTTAATCACCATACATTACATCATTAGTCTTTGATGTACTGTTCCATGATTCATTATTTGAGTATAACACCCAGCGCTCCATGCAGAACGTGCCCTCCTTAATACCCATCACCAGGCTTTTGTTTTTTTAACCGTGAGTGTGTTGGTGAAGAATATAAGGACTCAGCACAGAGAACACTGGTTTAAAAAAAAGTTGTCACTTGCCCAAGGCTGAGCAGCTGGTAAGGGCAAGGGTCCAGATCAGAGCCCCGGACGTCTGTGTGGTTTGGAAGCACGATACTCTTAACTGGGTGATTGACGCAGTAATGGAGAAGATGCCTAGTGCTTCGGGGGACCCTGATGGCTGGATCGCGATGGGGTGAGGGGAGCCAGGAGGGTGGTGGGCCCTTGGCACACAGGGGAGATTGAAGGGTCAGGACAAGCAGAGATGCCCAATGATCATTCCACCGGAGGGAGCTGCCAGGCTCAGTGCAGGGGGTTGGCGAACACAGGCGGCCCTTCCAGCCCACACCTTCCATCCCCCAACCCAGTGGCTGGACAATCGTTGTGCCGGGGGAGGGTGGCTCTGTCTTGTTCCTGAAGTGTAAAGACCAGCATTGCTGTATTATTTCTCTGGGGCTTTTGCAAGGAGGTAGAAGACAGGGATTTCAAATTTGGATAGAAACTTTCATCCTCCCGGGTAGACGAACCATGAGAGACGATGGACTCTGAAAACCAAACTGAGGGTTCTAGAGGGGAGGGGGGTGGGAGGATGGGTTAGCCTGGTGGTGGGTATTAAAGAGGGCACATTCTGCATGGAGCACTGGGTGTTATGCACAAACAATGAATCATGGAACACTACATCTAAAACTAATGATGTAATGTATGGGGATTAACATAAGAATTAAAAAAAAAGAAATTTTCATCCTCCCTTACAAGGCAGAAATCTCTCTTTTATTCATTCCATCCTTTTTTTTTTTTAATTTGTGGAATGCCTATGAGATGCCGTGCACTCTGTTCAAGGATACAGATTCAGCACAAGAGATGTCATCCCTTCCAGAAGAGCAGTGTAGAAAGGATGGGACCTTAATGTATAGCAGCTTAAAGTGGCCTTCATAATTTCCACATCTTCTCTATAAACACCTCCTTACAGGGAGCTGGCTCTATCTTAAAATCGCTCTAATTAGCCAATAGAAATCCATTCCCCATGTTGAAGCCACATCCACAGATAAAACATCTATAACTAAATTGTCAACAGAAGGGCTATAGGAACCTAGAAAATAAGCAACTAAGTGCGGCTTGGGACAATTGAGGAAGGCTTCATGGAGGAGGTGACCTCTGAGCTGGTTCTTAACGATGAGTAGTAGTTTGACAGGGAAGAATGAGAGAAAGGGTATCCCAGACAGAAGAGCCTACAAAAGTGTGTAAGGGTGAAAGGGTCTGACATACACAGAGAAAAGTTCAAGGTTCAGGATAACAAGAATTTCATGACTATAGGAAGCTGGAGAGAGAAGCCAGGACCAACTACTTCAAAGCCATATGTGAAAGGCTATGACATTTGTATTTGATTATTCGGGTACTCCCAACCTTAGGATCAGAATAATCACTGAGAAGACTCGTTAAAACTGATTGCCGGGCGCCATCACCGGAGTTTCTGATGCCTTACGTCTGGGGTGGAGCCTGAGAATTGGCATTTCTAACAAGTTCCCAGGTGATGGTGCTGTACCCTTTGAGAATTACTGGTCTACTAAGCAGTGAGGAGTCAATAAGGGTTTTTTCAGGTTTTTTTTAAGAAGGTGATTTTGGTGGCAGTATAACTGACGGACAGACTGGAGATAGGTTGACAGCTGGAAGATCAACAGTACATAACACAAGAAAGGGGACAGGTTAAGGAGAAGGCAGTGGGGGTGGGAGACTCATCAGGTTGGAGAAGCGTTTTTGAAATGTTAGTAAGATTTGCTCACAGCTGGTTGTGGAAGGTGAGAGAGCAAGGTGTTAAGGAAGATGATCACAACACTCTCCATGCATACTGGTTCTAAACCAAATTTAAGAGGACAGAGAGACAAGTGGGTTTGAAGGCAGGAATGACAGACGATGAGTTTGAGGGGGCCATGGGATATCAAGGTAGAGAGACCCAACAGACAGTTAGTTATCAAGATAGCTTTATGCTTGGCGTTATGAAAGAACAGTTCTTACTTAGTTAAGAATAATGCAGCATAGATAAGCTATTTGCAAATGGGTCTAGTCAGAGCTCAGTGGATGGGTCGAAGCTCATCCGCAAATCAGGGTGAGGCATCTGGACTCCTCTGGGGATCTGTGGTCAGGCCTCCACTGCCTGTGATCTCTTCCACCCTCTTTCTTTATCACTCTGAAGCTGGACAGACAGCTTGGAGATGACCGAGGAGAAGCAAATGAATATTCTGAGGCCCAGGGCAGTGCCATTCCCTGGAGATATGCCTCGGTAGCTGGCTTGAGGCTACTACTATCAAGGACAATTCAGGTTAAATTTTAAAGGGAAAAATCAAATGTTGGGGAGCTGAAATCTAAAGATTCTGGCAAAAAAGGACTGACTGTGGTTCTATTTTCTGGGCTAGGACCTTTACCAATTGCTAACGTGCCTCCTTGAAAGCCCCTTGGTCAATCAGGAAAATAAAAGATTCCTCTCTCTATTAGGAAAATCCTAGAAGGAGCCAACACCCTCTGCTCTGGAGGTGCAAACACGCCATGCCCCTCCACCTTGAATGCTCTTCCTCTGTCCTCCACTCCCCTGGTTGGACTCACTCCTGCTCAGTCTTCAGATCTCAGTTTGTAAATTCTATTTCTCTGGGGGGACCTCTCCTGAAACCTCCTCCTAAGTTCATTACCCAGCCTTCCCCACCACCGTGTGTTCCCATAGCACCCAGAATTTCACCTGCTGCCACAGAACATGCCCCAAGTCACTTCTATGGGTATTTGTGTGATCACTTGTTGGACATGTTGCCCCACTTGGCTGTAATCTCTGTAAGTAGCTACCAAACGGGTTTGAGAACCGTACCCTGAATGCTGGGCACCATGCTCTCAGGAAGCGTTCAGTCAGTATTTATAGCACAAACGAATGAATGAGACCCCTTAGTAAACTGGGATTACAACAGGAGGAAGGATTTGGGTCCAAACTAAAGGAGAATGGATTAGTGTAGAAGAACAATCTTCTCTTTAGTCATTTAGATGTCGATGAAGAGTTAGGGGAATATGTTTTGGAGGCAAAAAGTCCCAAAATCTGTAATATCCAATATTCTACAATCCTAATATCCTTCTCAGTCCTCAGCTTTGAGCCTCCATTATTCCATTGGTGGAAATGTGGGGACGAGAACCCGAGTTAGAAGGAAACAACTTTTAAATCTAAGTTAAGGGAAACACAACATGAGGCTGTGAACCAGGGCTATGTTTATACTTCTTCAATAAAACCCTTCGCGGGGCGCCTGGGTGGCTCAGTCGTTAAGCGTCTGCCTTCGGCTCAGGTCATGATCCCAGGGTCCTGGGATCGAGCCCCGCATCTGGCTCTCCCTGCTCGGCGGGAAGCCTGCTTCTCCCTCTCCCACTCCCCCTGCTTGTGTTCCCTCTCTCTCGCTATGTCTCTCTCTGACAAATAAATAAAATCTTAAAAAAAAAAAAAAAAAAAAAAACCCTTCGCAGACAGGTGGAGCGGTCGTTCAACCATTCAAGTGCATTCCATAGAGACGTGCCTGCTCTCCTCCGGGGCATTGATTAGTATAATGACAAACAGGCAAAAGATGACACCCATACCTTAGTGGAGCTTCCTGTCTAGAGCACGCGACAGGGAAAAAAGATAAAGGAAGAAGCAAATGGGGGCGCCTGGATGGCTCAGTCGGTTAAGCATCTGCCTTCGGCTCAGGTCATGATCCCAGGGTCCTGGGATCGAGCCCCAGGTCAGGCTCTCTGCTCAGCAGGGGAGCCTGCTTCTCCCTCTCCCTCCCGCTCTCCCTCCCGCTCTCCCGACTTGTACTCTCTCTCTCTGTGTCAAATGAATAAACAAAATCTTTTTTAAAAAAAGGAAGAGGCAAATGTGTATATAAAATCGTTTCAGGCACTGGTAACCGATAAGAAGAAATCCGAAACAGGCAAAGGATAAGAATAAGCAGGGAGCGGGTGGGGTTGGGGGGGTGCTGTTACAGGTCGTGTATTGTCGTGATTAAAATGCTTGCCCCTGTCAAATTCAAGCCTGACATGTCAGTATACCTAAGGGAAGCCAAACACACTTCATGTACTCTGAGCAATTAATGGCCTTAATTGAAGCACAGGATCTGTAACCAAAAGTCAAAAGTCAGGCTTTGGCAATGGGAAGTGCAAACAGGACCCAATGAATGAATCATCTCTGGGCAAAGCTTTTTATCAGAGACCTTAGGCACCCCATTTCTCCCTTTTGCATAGTGTTGCTTTTCACCAGAGGATCTTCTCCTGCTTTCCCTTTCCCTCCCTCTGAGGGACTTTTTATACTGTCCAACTTGTTCCACTCCAGAGAGACAAGACTCGGTCACTCCCTCCTGCCATCAGGGAGGGCCCTCTCGTCCCCCATCCAGATGCTCAAAGCCCTGGGGTGAGGGGAACAGGTGGTGGGCAGGGCCACTCCCTCTGAAATTCTGTACCTCTGGCTGCTGGGAGCAGCTCCCCAACCAGGATAGGTGGAGAGGTTTGCCCCACCCAAGGCTAGGTTTCTGGCTCAGGTACCCTGAGGGAACGTTCTTTTCATCTAAGTCATATGTCAAGAAAACTAGGCCTGTGGCCCCATCACGGTGACTTCTCTTGAGACTGTAGTGGAGTGGTTTGTATTCTGCAGCCCTCAGTTTTCGTTCCTGAAAAGTGGGTATAAAAACATTTCTCCTTCAATTACAAAGTATTGTGGGCGCTCTACCAGCCTACCTAAGTGAGTGGCTGGGGTAAGAGATTTGAGACTGCATGAAGGAGAGGCAAGCAGGGTGGCTTCTGAGAAGCTCCAGAAAGGCCATGAGAACTCCTTCCTACCCCAACCTACTAAGCCAGCTGGACTCCAAAGAGTTCAGGCAACACAGCCAAGGTCACACAGCCA
This sequence comes from Neomonachus schauinslandi, assembly GCF_002201575.2. Taxonomy (NCBI): domain Eukaryota; kingdom Metazoa; phylum Chordata; class Mammalia; order Carnivora; family Phocidae; genus Neomonachus; species Neomonachus schauinslandi. Next base: position 97,388,837 of record NC_058407.1, on the reverse strand, counting down.
ATATGCAGGGCAAAGCTAGGATGAGAACTGGATCTTCTGTCCAGAACACCCTCCACACTGCGTCAATAGGCCCTTCATGACCAAGCTACCTCTCCCTCTCCCACCCCCCTCACCAAGGGTGAGGGACAGGAGATGTCTAGATGCTTCTACGAGGCCAGTGGAAGCTCTTTCGCAAGGGCCTTGCAGATGTCTCCCCAGCATCTGCCCTGCTAGCAAATGCATCTGCAGTTTCCAGGGACTTCCCAGAGACCAGATTTTTCCACTTGGAATCTTCCATCTGTGGCTCTCAGACCCTCCAGACACTGCCCCTCAGGTTTGTGGTGTGATGTGGGGACCCAAGTCCAACTGACCTACTCTTGACCCCTGATCCCGCCATTCATACCCACAGGATCTTGGGCAAGTTCCCTCATTTCATTCAGTCTCCTTAAATGGAGATGATGTAGGACCTGCCTCTCGGGGGAGAGTGAAGATGTCGACAGCTGGAACAGGCAGCGTGGGCCAGTGAAGGGCTGTAGGCTGGAGCCGGATCCTGGGTGCCTCACCAGACCCTCTCAGAGTGTTGGATTATAAGGAATTCCTGAGGAGCCCAGAGGAAAGGTAGCAGGAGCTCGCTTGGGGGACCTGCACAGAGGCACACACTCTCTTGCTGCCCACTGCCTCCCTCACTTCTAAGGAGGTGTCTCTTTTCCTTGCCCAGATCCCTCATGCTCGAGCTCAAGCCACTTCCAGTGCTTTTGATATTTTAGTCCCGACCAAATCTGAAAGCTTTCTGAGGTCCTCATAAAAGTATCTTTAGGTTCCAAAAGCCCAGTACCAACTGGGTGGGAGGGAGGTCATAGAGCAGAGGATTCCTGATTTCTCCCAATTTCTTCTGCAACATCTACCTTTTATCGTCCTCGTGTTCTAGCGGCCGGTGGCTCCAGCAGGACTCAGGTCCTACCCCTGCTGCTGGGTGAGACACTGCCCCGTCCTGGTCCTTTCCGCTTAGCAAGAGGTGGGAGAAACGCCAACGGGCAAGAGCTCGTGCACGCATCAGGAACTACAGATGTGAACCCCACCACGCTGGTCCCCCCGCAAGACCCCAGAGGAGACAAGGGTCTCTAGGCCACATCCATGCCCTCTTCCCTCAGTACTGGCTCTGTGTCAGGATCCCACTCTCCTAGAGACATAGACACAGATAGCAATGCCATCAGGGTCTCAATAGTTACATGACAGATTATCATTAGGGCAAAAATAAGGGGGCTTTTTGCCTCAGGCCCACCAATAGGTTTGTGCTGTTGGAACGCAGGGAGTGAGAACAGCAAGGGCCACATCATGGAGGCTAACTGTACCGTGCTAAGGAACTTGGACTAGTCCTGCAGAAAATGGGGAGTCTACGTCCTGTGGCAGCTAAGCAGAAGAATGGCTTTCAGTAGAGAGGTCACCATGGGTCCAAGGGTCTCATCTGTCAAGAAGGGCTCTGAGCCTCATCTGTCTACCCTCTGGTGCTCTGTACCCCCTGGACCACCTGCTCCAGCTTCTTCCCTGGATCTGTGTAGACGCAGACAGAGTGGGAGGAGCCAATATGGCAGCACTGTGGCCGTTTGATGGATGTGCTATTCCATCCTCTCTGGAGGAAGGACATGCTTGAAGTCAGGTGGAAGGGAAAGCGCTGGGAGGCATCCTGGTGGGTCGAAAGCCAGGTTTGGAGAAAGGGGAGGCGGGACTCAGCATAGGCAGGGCGACTTCATCGCTCATGCCGTCATCCGGTTTTGACCCATCACTCAGCATCCCACTGTGCATTCCCTGGTCCCCTTGGCCTGGTGGGAGGACCAGCTCTGGTTCCCGCCTTTTCTGGTCTGCTGCAGCTGGAAGGCCAGATGCTGGGTTTCGGTCCCAGGACAATCCCACTGTCCACACGGCTTCCTCTCCCTCTTATCCTGTCATGCTTCCTCCTGAACTTTTGACATGAACCCTGCTTCATGTCAGCCTGTCAGCCAGCCCAGTGGAGTCAGCCTCCTCGGCGTGTGTCTTGCAGCCTCGCTTTGCCTTTGTTCCAGGCTAGCGACCCTCACTTCCCTTTTCCACCCATGGGCAGCAAGGCTGCAGTTCTTTAAGAGGGTAGGAAGACGGAGAGTGCAGTCCTGGTGGTCCTCAGAGCACGAGGCTCCTGGCAGCCCCCTGGATTCCTTTGCATTGTATGTCCCTGTGCTGCTGAGGGAAAGAGGCAGGGTCTCACCCCCTTCAGCAGGAGCCCTGCAGCAGTGCTGGCTTTTCTCCCTCCTTGTAAAGGACCTGAATGAGAGTCTTCCCAGACATGAATTTTCATCAAATGTCACTTTCATCAAGTCCCACCCAGATGCTTCCAGGACATCCCCGTTGCTAGAGTCCAAGCTTCCTGGCTGGGCACTGGAGGTCATTGACAGTGCAGTCCAGCCTCTTTTCTGGCCATTTCTCTCTCTCACAGACCCTGAGATCAGCCCCCCTGATTGTCGCCATATTTCCCAGACCTGCCGTGTGCGTGCCCAGCCTTGGCGTAGCCACCCCCGTTCCCACCCTCCCCAGATCCTTCCCTGACCACAACCTTCATCACACACGGTGGTCCCTGCCCCCAGCCCGCTCTGACTTGAAAGCCATGCCAGGAAAGGAGAGGTAGCACAGGTATGAAGTCCTGACTCTTGAATGTAGGACTCTCTGCCCTGCAACGGATGAGGGTGCTGAGTGCCAGGGAGGGTCAGTACCTTGCCCACAGGTGCAGCAGGTGAAGGAGAGTACTGGCACTCAGTCTTGCATCCTCCATCTCCAGAGCTCAAGCCTCAAACTACTCCCCATACAAAGCTCATTCCCGCCAACTCACGAGGAGGGAGAGAGTTCTGGAGTGCACACTCAGTGCTCCCACGTGTCTTGCACACACTGGTCCCCCTCTGGGGGCTCATCCTCCACTTTTTCTGAATGGAAAACCCCAGCCAGCCATCAGCACTAACTCGGCCATCACCAGGAGCTGCTGCAATTTCCCTCCTTGGGACTGGGAACAGAATCTGCAGGGCCTGATGCTCATGGCAAACACGGGGTCTCTTATTCATAAATGATAAATAACTTCAAAGTGGTGACAGGAAAATACTAACCCTGAGCACAGAGCCCTTCTATAGGCAGGACCCTGGGTGACTTCCCCGGGTGATGCCCCCATGAGGCCCACCTGCCCCTGCTCTGGGCTCCAGACACTGGGCGCTTCCCTCCCAGCACTCACCACCCCTGGGGACTGGGCAAGCCGGGCCCATGGCCATCCTCGCTGGACCCCCAGTTTGAGTAGTACCCACATGTAGTAGGTCCTCAATAAACATTACTGAATTGGAAAGACTTCTTGTATGCAAGGGATTATAAACTTCAGAACAGGTGATTCTAAAAACAAAAGAGATACCCACATGTCCAGGTTTCCTGGTGCTTGAAACTTGAAAAAAAAAAAAACCTGACATCCTCTTCAAAATCAATAAAAGATTGAGTAGGATTATAGGTGTAATTGTGAACACCTCCCTCACCCCCCAAATTCAAGTGTTGAAGTCGTACCCCCAGTACCTCAGAATGTGACTGTATTTGGAGAGAGGGTCTTTAAAGAGGTAATGAAGTTAAAAGGAAGTCATTAGGGTGGGCCTTAATCCAATCTGACGGATGTTCTTAAAAGAGGAGGTTAGGACACACACACACACACACACACACACACACACACACACAGAGGGAAGACCGACTGTGTGAAGACACAGACAACACAAGACCTCCATCTACGAGCCAACAAATCCCTTCCTCGTGGCCCTCAGAAGAAACCAACCCTGCCAACACCTTGATCTTGGACTTCCAGAACTCCGAGACAATCCATTCCCACGGCATGAGCCCCAGTCTGTAGTTCTCTGCTATGGCAGCCCTAACAAACCAGCATAGGTACTTAAAGAAGAAAAATAAACCACAACAAATTATAAATGTTAAAGGTCAACAGGTCCTATTAAAAAATCAGAAAATATGAAAAGCCTAATACTAATAATTTCATTAATTGCCCGGCATACGCCTATAACACTTTCTTTCCCATATTTTTTGTCTGCGTATTCTTCACATCTGACAATAGTTTCATCGTGTTGTTTTCTATAGAGAGAAGAGAAAGAGAACTTAGCTTCTCTTGTCACATGGGTGATCGCGTTGTGCTTTTTTTAATATTGATTTTTTTTTTTTTTGAGCAAAGTTTCTTCCAGGCTCACAACTTATCCTTGGTAATGTCATGTGCATTTTCAGAATTGTCACTAAATTTAGGAAAACCTCTATTAAAGTTCTTTCACATATCAGCTGAAAAATGTCAGGACATTTCCTTTTTCTTTTCTTTTTCTTTTCTTTTTTTTAATGCAGTGATTAATCTCACCTGCTCCCTGAATTGCCAACTGATTCATTAACCAGTCTGTCATCATCGCTCCCACTGTGGGGTTATGTTATGTATTTGTCAATGATAGCAGTTTTTGTTGCATCAGCAAAAGAAAATAAATCTTTTTTCCATGTGAACATATAACTCATTCCTTTCCTTTAACTGGATTATGTAACAATCCAAGACCCACTCATTACTTCTATTGGAAATGTATCATTTCTATTGGAAATTTATGTCTTTCCCTTAATGAATTAATACGGTAGTGTGATCTGAGATTGTTTTTGGTTATAATTTGTTTCTAGATGTCAGAATAATCTTAATCTTACTTCCACAAGATTTTAAAAACCATGTCACATATGAAGAAATTGCAAGGGCTCCTCCCAACCTTTGGAAGGGGCTGGAGCCAATGAGGGAACCTGAAGCTTCATAACTTCCTGGTACATCAGCCCTGGTCAAGGTTGGAGGCTGGAGCTCAGAAGAACTGAACCAACACATACTTCCAGCGCCCCGCCCCTGGCCAGTCACCATCGTTTGCCCCAGCCAGCGACACCCATGTCCAGACCCACGGTTCCAGGCTGTGGTGAATTTCTGTGAGGTTAGGAGGAAATGATGCACACTTTCTGTGTTTGTGTTTAGAAAAAGAGAAACAATTCCCTGAACCCAAAACGAAGGTGACTCAGAGGTCATTGTCTACTCTATTCATCTGGTCAACCCAAATAAGATTTCCTCTGGTTTCATGTGTAAGGTTTTTCTGTTTGTCTTTTTCAGCAGCACAAAAGGGTTTGGTTTTTGTTATCCATTCCACAGAGAACCTCCGCATTCCCTCCGGGTGAGGGACTAGTGGGAGGTGGGTGAGAGGGGTCCCACCAGTTCCCCAGCGTGTCCCCCTCTCTCTGTGGCCCTCAAGGGGTTAACAGTGTGGGCTCTGGGGCCAGGCAGCTGAAGCTCTGACATGAACTTCATCCTATACTCGCTGTGCAATGGGGGGCAGACTAGCACCTCTGATCCTGCCTTTCCTCATCTGGAAAATGGAGGGAAAGGAACCGGAGAACACAGGATAGTTGTCATAGTGAGAAGATAGTGAGTTATTGCTGCCCATAAAGCACTTAGTACAGGACCAGATACTTCACAAGTGCTTACTACAGGATAGCTGATGTTTTTATTAAGGGTGTGATCGGGAGAATCACGGGAAACTGGTAGTGGGGACTAACGCTGTCCTTGCTCCAGGGGATCTACCCAGCCCCTTCCCTCAGGCCTCATTGGAAGCTGCACCCTCCGCTCCTCCGCCTTGGGGAAGAGCCACATGTTTTGTCCCCGTTTCCTATCCGGCGGAGTGGCCGAAGTGGCTATATCCACCAGCAAACACCGAATGAGTATTCCAGACAGGCCCAGGCTCTAGTCCCCAGCCCATCCCTGACTGGCAAGAGCCCGCTGCAAAACCTGACCCACCATGTGCCAAACATCAACCACCAGAAAGGCATTTCCCACCGCTTCTTCCAAGAAGTCTTTCTGGGTTTCACGATCCTTCCTTGCACTCTGCTCATAACCTATATCTGCTCTAACTCTGGGCTCAGCTTGTTTAAGAGCCATCCCTACTGTTAATGTATAGTGTTTCTGAAGATGTGCACTACAGTATAATATCTGAAAGCAGAATCACAGACTTACACAGCAGACGTGTGTATTTTCCCAGGGACCTAAAAGAAATTGTAACATCGTGAATACACTTCACCTTGTTTTGTGCATTTTTTGCAATAGGCTACCCATAGTTTGAACATTTTGCTAATTTATTTCCTTTACAATCCAACATTGATAATGAAATGTCAGTATGAATGAAATGTCAAATGAATTGGGTACCAGACCCCAGCCAAGGTATTTGGGATCCATCTTTCATGGAAGGAGACAGACAATAAAAAGGACACATAATAAATAAGTCAGTCGGTGAGATGGTGAGATGGTGATTAAGTGCTGGGAGGTGGGGGGGTTAGAAAGCAGAACAGAGTAAAGAGGTCCCAGAAGGCAGGGGAGGGTAGATAGGAAAGTCAGGAAGCCTCATTGATATGCTGAGCTCTGAGCAAGGACTTGGAAGGCTGGTGAGTGAAAGCACTGTGCAAGCCCCAGGGGAAGAGCATTCTGGGTAGAGGTCCTACAAGCGGAATGCATCTGGCATCCACTGGAACACAGTCCATCGGCTTCATTCTGGTGAGCGCTTGCTTGTGGCTTCTTTGTTCTTCCTGGAGCATGCCTAATGACACCTCTGTTCGTCTCATTTATGTTCTGCTTATGAGACCTATGCCTCCTACCCCTGCTCTCCATGGTTCTGTTTTTATAACGCAGGAAGGACAAAATTAAATTAAGTGTCTAACAGAACTACACAAACCCTGAGCCTGAGGCAGAGGGTGCGGGCCGACGAGGAGTGGTGGGCTGGCACGCTGCGCCCCCACGTGGAAGCTTGCAAGGTTTGGCCCCTGGGCGTGGAAGTTCCAGGCTGGCGAAGGGAAGCAGGTCCGAGGGGCTCAGTGCACAGTGTTCACATTTGCCTGCAGAGCACAAGAGAAATTTATGGAAGTCAATGACCTCTTGCTCCATTAAAGAAGAGTGCAGGGCAGAGGCAGGGAGTGAGGGAGGGGTGTGCGATGCTGGCCGAATGTGGGCCACACCCGCTTTCCTGGAGCCAGGGAGGGCTTTCCTGTCCTTGAACCAGAGAGCAGTCTCCCCGAGGCAGGTGTGGGCGTGGGGCGGGGTGGTGGGGTTCTGGGGTGTGGGGTGTGGTGCCAAGGAGCGTGCCCTGCTGGATGGGCCAGGCTGCAAAAGTGCACTTGGTGCTTCTTGGCAAAGGTCCTTCTGTTTCCTGGCGATGCGTGTCTCTCTTCTCCACCAGTGTGCTCTGGGCCAGGACCTTCTGGGGCACCCATGTGCAGTTCCCAGAGGCTTATGGACAGGCTGTAGGACATGTGGACGTCTGGGCTGGCGAGCCTGGGAATCGGGGAGGGGGTGTCTGTGCAGGGAATCTGGCCCACCCCAGTCATAAATGCCATCCTCTTAGGGACACCCAGGAGTATTTTATTGTTTCATTGAAAACTGAGCCCCCGGTGCAGCTGTTCTGTCCAGGAATTCCAGGGGGCAGGGATGGTGCGGGAAGTGGGGAGAGGGCCTGCTTGTCTAGTACATGAGATCTTGTTACTGGGTTGGGGGAAATTGGATGCGGTTCCAGGGCTCAAATCTTCCTTGCCCGACACACCAGGGCTCTGGCTCCACCAAAAGCAATCAAGGCACCGGGGCCGTGTGTTTATTCCCCTATCGGGCGAGCAAATGGTTCCTGAGCCGACGCTGACAGCCTGTTTTCAAATAGAAAAAAGCTTAAAAGAAAAACAAAAACAACTCTTTGTTTGGGGAGCACAAGCGGCTCCGTGTTAGAGGTGACCAGTTAGGTTGTGCTGCAGCCAGGACCTTCCCCTTCTGGTGCACCCACGGGGGTTCTTGCGCCGGCTCTTCTGTCCACCCCAAATGCTCTTTCCTCACATTTCCACTTGCCATCTCCTTCTTGTCTTTCAAATGGCAACTTTAAAGGTCACCTCCCTGAGGATGCCTTCCCTGCACTCCATCTTTGTCCTGCCATATCCGGTCCTGGCATTTACCCTCTGCCTGATGTAAAAAAAAAAAAAAAAAAGAATACAAGCACCTTGAGAACAGGGATTGTCTCTTCTTTCTGCTATGGCATTATCAGCACCTGTAAGAACACCCAGCACATGGCAGGCATTCTGTAAATATATTTTATTATGTTAAGTATGTGTTTAAGGGGCACCTGGGTGGCTTAGTCGGCTAAGCAACTGACTCTCGCTTTCGGCTCAGGTCATGATCTCAGGGTTCTGGGATCAAGCCCCGCGTTGGGCTCCCTGCTCAGTGCGGAGTCTGCTTCAGACCCTCTCTCTCTTTCTCTCTCCTCTCTCTCTCTTTTGCCCTCTGCCCCTCCCTCTCATGCTCTCTCTCTTTCAAATAAATCTTCAAAAAAATAAGTGTTTAAGACCTAGACTGTGCTTTTTTTTGATGAAGAGATGGAGAAAATATAACATGTAGAGCAAAGAAGATAAGGAGAGGGGCCTGAATCAGGAAAGAAAAATAATGCTGATTATTTTTCTTCAAAGATGACCTGCTCCTTGAGATCAGATGCCATTTTGGTTCCTGTGAGGCTGCTCACAGTCACTGGATGGTCTCCGGACAGTGACACCTCAGTTTTCTCTTCCTTTGTCCATCACATCCCTATCCTATAAGGTCCTGAAATCCCTTCCTCATTTCTCAAAATGCTTTCCTACAACCTAATGAGTTTGACTCCCGCCCTCACTTTGGAATGGGTTGTCATTTTACATTATGAAAGTTAAAAAAAAAAAAAGAAACAAACAAACAAAACAAAACAAAAAAAACCCCACTTCCTGTCCCTCCATATACATCTGGATTCTCCTGGAGCCAAAAGTAGCTGTGTGACCTTGATCAAATCACTTCCCTCTCTGGGCCTCAGTTTTCAGTAAGGGAAGGAGAAGCTAGAAGGGGGTGAGCTTCTGATGCCCACCCCCAAATAACATTCACAAAGGGCGCTGCTCCTTTGATGAAAAGCCTCACAACCTAGCATCTCTGGGAATTATAGGAAACAGAGGACCTCCTTCCTGGTGCCGAGGCCTCCGCCTACTACCCCCTGGAGCTGTCCTTCCTTTGGAATATGCGATGTATCATAAGGACCCTATTTGACAAAAATGAAAAGCAGAATGCCCTCCCCCCTGCACAAATGTTCCCTGTTCTCCACTCCACCCTGTATCCAAGTCCTTTGCAATGTGAGTTCACACTTTTCTCATCTGGAGGTGGAGCTTATGTCCCCATTCCTTAAATTTGGACTGGCTTTGTGGCCGCTTTGGCCAAAAGAATGGACTAAAAGTATTGATGGGTAAATTTGGAAGCCAGGTTTCAAGAGGCCTTGGACAATTCCTTTCTCCTTCTTGGATTCTTGGAACTGTCATGTGCCAGGCTAGCTTCCGGAGGGTGGGACACATGAATGACCCCCCAGCCACCACCAGAAGAATTGCCCAGCCAAGCCCAGCCAACATCAGCTGAGATGAGCCAAGCCCGATTCCAATCAGCGGAACTGTGCAACTGATCCTTGGACGTGTGAATGATGATGAACGGCTGTTGCAGGTGGTTCATTATACAGCAATAGCTTAGAGATGATACACCCAGAATCTTCCCCCATAGCATCTCAGCCCTCCCTTATGTTGCTCCCTTGACCATCCATGCATGTGGTCTGCTTTTTCTGCCTCTCCACTAATTTCTTTCTTTTTTTTTTTTTTAAGATTTTATTTATTTATTTGACAGAGAGAGACACAACTAGAGAGGGATCACAAGCAGGGGGAGTGGGAGAAGGAGAAGCAGGCTTCCTGCTGAGCAGGGAGCCCGATGCGGGGCTCAATCCCGGGACCCTGGGATCATGACTTGAGCCCAAGGCAGACGCTTAACGACTGAGCCAACCAGGTGCCCCTCCACTAATTTATATCTTAAAACTATAGTTTCCCACCCAAAGTCCAGCTTTATGTATAAAGATATACAGACAACTGTCTATGTGATATAATATTATTTTTCACGGTCTCTTAAAAACTGGGTGGCATAAAGCCACTTGGGCCAGTCATGGCATCTGAAATTGTGGTCTGAAGAATCAGTCTTTTGAATTACAATAGAGATGATACATATCATGTAGACGAACACACAGCCCACCTCAGTCTCAGCGGCATGACTTATCAGGTAAAATGGAAATCAGATGGGAATGGCTATTTTTATGGTGGGGTAGGCCCCCTGTGAGGGATGCAGATTTGGCTGAGTGTCCCAGTAGAGGCCTCCCTGAGGTCATGGGAGTAAGCAGGCTGAAAAAGCAAGAGCACTCAGGCACATCGACACTCAGAGGTTTTCTGAGGATTGACCCTCTTTTGGTACAAGCATTCCATTTCCCTCCTGGGTTCAATGAGCATTTGTTAGAAGTCTATCCTAAAGCAGGCAGACACTGGAAATGACAAAAAAAAAAAAAAAAAAAAAAAGCCTAGTCCTTGCCCTCAAGGAACTTACTAGTTCATCATTGGAAAAACCCCAGAGCATATGACAATATATCACTAGGTTCAGATTTGGTTATTTCTTCTCCAAGTCTGGCCATAAAGCCAGATTCATGAATGGTCAGCAATTAGAAAGCTCAATCGGCAAGGTATTTATATGACTTAGGAATTTATAGTTCTTCAAATTTTACTCGAATTGCATCTCTCTGTGCCACTACTATTAATACTCAGAGGTAAAGTCTTGATTTCCAGCCCCCTCCCAAAACCAGTCTCCCAGTGTTAGCCCCTCTCTGTAAGTGAGTCCTCTGCTCACCTAGCAGCTCAGGCCAAAAATAGAGAGGGGCATCATGTACAAACAAAGCAAAACCATATATATTTATGTAAAAAATCTATTATCTTTTTCTCTTTTGTACTGTGTCTTACTCACTATACATGTTATAACTCTCCCCTCACAATGTCCACAGAAGCCAACCATCTCCTCTTGCCTCCGTCATCACCCTGGCATGAGCCATCAACACCTGTCCCCCAGACTTCGGCACGAATCTAACTGGTCTTCCCACTTCCATCCTTCTCCCCTACATACTCTTGTAACCAGTGGGCAAAAAGATCCCATTCAAACAGAAGTGTGATCATGTTCATTCTCAGCTCAAAACCCTCCAGTGACTTCCTACCACACTTACGATAAAATCCCAACTTATTAGAGCCTACCAGACCACAGAAGATGCGGCCCAGACTACCTCTCTCACCGTATTTCCCATCACTCTCCCCCTTGCCAACCTTGCTCTAGTCATACGGGCAGTATTGTTTTTCCTTAAATCCGCCGAACATTCCTGCCTCAGGGCCTTTGCACTACCTGTTCCTTCTGCCTCTGATCCTACTGACCCAGATCTCTTCACGGACTATTTTTTATGACATATCAATCTCTACTCAATCCGTATCTCTTCAGAAAACGTCCTTGACCACCAGAGCTAAAATACCCACTATCACCACTACCCCACTCGTCTTCTGCAACACCCTTCACTCTCTATCCCTTTGAAGAGTGCTTACCACCACCTTATGTTGTATTATGTACTTGTTTATTTACTGATTGGATGCTGCATGTGGGCCACCTGGCGCCGTGGTCCCAGCTGTCTTGTGTTCCACCGTATACCTAGCACAGTGAACAGTACCATGTCTTTCCCAGCTGCAGGATAGGCATTTATGGAATAGACGCCTATGTGTTCACATTAATTCTCCTAATATTTCTAAATGTTTTGTTTTGTAAAATAATCAAGTGAAGGGGCAAGTCTACAGCATAGCACAAACATTACTCTTGGAATTCAGAAGGCGTGAATTAAATCCCATTGCTTCTCTGTTAAAAAAAGAGAGAGAGAGAGAGAAACATTTGCTTTTCTTTCTTCAAATCATGCCTTCCTCCCTCCCAACCGAAGAGGTACTGTAGTTCCTTCCATCTCAACGAGGAGGAAATAGGCTCAGAGAAGGTAAGCCAGCCTTAGTCTTTGCTTTCTCAACAAGAGGGTCCACCTCGAGAAGGCAAATTCTGTCCCAAAACTGTGTGCCAGAGAAAGTCACTCAGTGGCTCCCTTTTAAGGCACTGCGCTTGGTGTTCTCAACGCCTGCAACACAGGAAGAAGGTCCCCCGGCCCAGGCACCTCCTCTGTCCAGCTGCCCCCGCCCCTCGCAGGGCAGGCTGGGACTCGCTTGTGTCTGCGAACAGGCACCATGCGTGTGGCTCTCTGGTTTCTAGGAGCACTGCCAGGCTTCAGGAGCCCCAACACTGTGCTCTCCAGCGCCTTCTGTCAAGGGCAAATAACCAGTTGTTAATGTCTTCCTGGACGTATGCGCTTGATGTCATCACAACAAGGAACTCGGCAATTGGCACAGGCTGGGGTGCAGACACCCAAGGCCTCCAGGCTGACAGCTGCATGGGGTCATTTTCAATTAGAGGCTGAGTTGGAAAAGAAGAAAAAGTCTAGCATGGAATCCTCTCTTACCCGAGGCCTGGGGACTCCCAGGCAGAGGACGATCAGTCCCAGCCGCAGTGTGCCCTGGGAAAGAGTTGGTGGGGGTGGGGGAAGCAGCTTGTGCGATCCTGCCCTTCCAGACAGGAAAAGAGAACACAGGTGCCTCAGTAGGTTAGCTGTCTCCAGGACAGCCTAATTTTTCCAAGTCCTTGTTCCCACGAGGGAGGCCCCACAGCATGGGGCGTGGGTGAGAACTCTGGAGTCATACAGAATTGAATTTGAACCCTGGTTTTGCTACCTGCTAGTTCTGCCACCTTGGGCAATTTCCTTGACCTTGTTGTCTTAGTGGGGACTCCAGCACGAAGCAGAGGTAGAGTCAAATTGGGTAATTTGAAGAGATTGGTAGTAATGGACTGTTTACAAAAATGCAGGCATGGGGGCAGGTGCAGCACCCCGGGGCTAGGAACAGCATGGCGCCATGACCCAGGGAGGGCCAGAGGAGGGTAAGCTAGTGAAGGGCCGCCCAACAACTCAGCAGTCAAGATAAAGAGTATCTTGAAGCAGTATTTTTTCAAATTAAAATCTATATAAAAAACCCAGGGCACCTGGGTGGCTCAGTTGGTTAAACATCTGCCTTTGGCTCAGGTCATGATCTCAGGGTCCTGGGATCGAGCCCCGTTATCAGGATCCCTGCTCAGCGGGAAGCCTGCTTTTCCCTCTTTCTCTGCCTGCCGATCCCCCTGCTTGTGCATGCACTCTCCCTCTCTCTCGAATAAATAAGTAAAATCTTAAAAAAATTTTTTAAAATGATACCTACTTAAGCATAGAACATTTAAAGAAAACAATGTCAAAAACCCATAGAGAACAAAATATCAAAATCCAGCTCCAGCAGTGCCATGCTGAACCATGTTGGAGCCCAAGGCAAAAGGAAAACTGTGCATCCCTATAGATACATATTTCTGTATATTTTTAATGGTTAATTTTTCTCCAGAACATATAGTTTTTAAAATACTGAAAATTAAAAGTAAGTAGCTTTAACTCAGCATTATTTGAAACTTAAAAATATTTTATTTACATCAAAACCGGATTGTATCATAATTTTCCTTTCCTAGCTTAAAATAAAAGCAACTTCAGCAATAGTGTTTTCAGAATCTACTTGTTGATTTTTTTAAGATTTATTTATTTATTTGAGAGAGAGAATGTGTGAGCGGTCAGGAGTGGGGAGAGGGAGAGGGAGAGAATCTTAAGCAGACTCCCTGCTGAGCGTGGAGCCCAATGAGGGCTTGATCTCACGAAACTGAGATCATGACCTGAGCCTAAATCAAGAGTCGGATGCTTAACCAACTGAGCCCCCCAGGAGCCCCTTTCATTTCTTCTTAAATTCAGAAAGTGTATTTATATTTGTTGATAAAATCTTATATTCATCATTTTCGAAATTATAACTCTTTTTTTTTTTTAAGATTTTATTTATTTATTTGACAGAGAGACACAGTGAGAGAGGGAACACAAGCAGGGGGAGTGGGAGAAGGAGAAGCAGGTCTCCCAGAGAGCAGGGAGCCCTATGTGGGGCCTGATCCCAGGACCCTGGGATCATGACCCGAGCCAAAGGCAGATGCCCAACCGACTGAGCCACCCAGGAGCCCCTCGAAATTATAACTTTTATTTGTTGTAATTCATAACTCAATTAAAAATAAGATTAGCCAAGAAATAGATTTTTTAAAGATTTTTTTTATTTATTCATTTTGACACAGAGATACAGAGAGAGAGCATGAGCAGGGGGAATGGCAGAGGGAGAAGCAGGCTCCCCACTGAGCCAGGAGCCAGATGTGGGGCTCGATCCCAGGACCCTGGGATCATGACCCAAGCCGAAGGCAGATGCTTAACCATCTGAGCCACCCAGGCGCCCCAAGAAATAGATTTTTAAAGTATTAATGATGAGGTCACTTTCATTCAAGCCTGGGAAATAAAATTATAATACATTCAGTGTGGAGTATTAATAAAATATTTTAAATATATAAAAATAATGTGAGGGCGCCTGGGTGGCTCAGTCGGTTGAGCGACTGCCTTCGGCTCAGGTCATGATCCCGGGGTCCTGGGATCGAGTCCCGCGTCGGGCTCCCTGCTCTGCGGGTAGCCTGCTTCTCCCTCTCCCACTCCCCCTGCTTGTGTTCCCTCTCTCGCTGTGTCTCTCTCTGTCAAATAAATAAATAAAATCTTTAAAAAAAAAAAAAAATAATGTGAATTTTGATACACCCATTTTCAATTTTTCAGTATTTTTTCAGCTAAGGTTCTAGAAAAAAAAGACCATTAAAAATGATATAAAATCATGTCTATATGGGCCCTCAGTTTTCCTGTTGCCTCAGGTTCCAATATAGCTGTGCAGGACATGGCCATGCCCAGCCCCCAGCCTGGAGGGCAAGGTTAGGAGGTGCTTCCTGGAAGCTGCAGACAGAGTGGAGAGGATTGATTGGCAGGAGGTGGAACCTCTGCAAGGAAAAGCTGGGAAGGCATCTGAACCTCATTCTCCTCCTTCTCCCGTCTCCTGCTGGTGTTCTGCATGGGTGGGACCCAACTGCACGCCGATGGGCAAGGTAGTCCCTTGGTGTGGTCCTTGTGGGCTCCTGTGGGTCAGCCCTGTAGCACAGAGCAGGGAGAGAAGGGTGGAGAAAAGATTTGGAGGGGTGCATGGAAAATCTACAGGACATTCTCTCAGGCTCAGTGTATTTGCTCTGAAATGCAGGGTTTTCATACAGGAAAAATAGAGCAATGTATGTAAATTGCCCAAGTTTTGGCAGCCCCCAAACTTGAGCCAATATTACAGCTTAAATGGAAGTATCCACGGCCGGCAGCAGAGCAGGGGACTTACAGATCAGGGAGGGGTGGGCAGGGTCCTGCGGCCACATGAGACCACTGTGGTAGGTCTGGCCCCAAGCAGCTCAGCTCTGCCTTCAGAGAAACACAGTAGTCAGATGGAAGGAACTTGAACAACCTGGTCTCGGTTTACTTGTCTGTACAGAGTCTGATGGCAATAGAACAATACTTATCTCACAGGGTTTGGAGAGATAATGCATGTGAAAGCATTTTGTAAACTATGAAACATGTTGGGGCACCTGGGTGGCTCAGTCGTTAAGCGTCTGCCTTCGGCTCAGGTGATGATCCCAGAGTCCTGGGATCGAGTCCCGCATCAGGCTCCCTGCTCGGTGGGGAGTCTGCTTCTCCCTCTGCCTCTGCTTGTGTGCTTTCTCTCTCCTTCTCTGTCAAATAAATAAATAAAATCTTAAAAAAAAAAAAAACTATGAAACGTTAATTTTTCACTTGGGGAGGAAGGGCTGGTGCTTGTTTCATCCTCAAGACAGAAAACCACATAAAAGCCATGTGGAAATACTGTCTTTACTATGAAATCAGATGCAGAAAATATTTTCCTTCCTTGAGGATGCCATGTGAATTGTCCTTGTTTGACAGAATATTACCATACAGAAATAAGGAATTAAAAGATTCTAGAATGAACTTTCTCCTGTTTTGCTGAGATGCTGTAAATCCATGTCCCCTCATTGTTCCTCAATGTCCCTGGATGCCAAGCAGGGGCTGTGATGCTCAATTAAGTGCTTTATGCTTTGGAGAAGAGGAAGGAATGAATCACCTTGACAATTCAAGGCTTTGTCAGCCTGAGTGACCTGTTCCAAGAGGAGCATGTATCCTATGGTAGAGTTAAAAAAATACAGAAGAATATAGGCACATCTAAAATGGTTCCAAATTGGAATGGTGCAGAAGATTATTTTCAATGGCCTGTTCTCCTGGAGGCAAAATGAGTTGGAAAGATCACATAGTTGGATCCCACGGGCAGTGCCCAACCCCAGGCTCCCGGGACAGGATCAGAGGAGAGTAAAAACTACATGCCAGCCCCCAGTTTGCGGATGAAAGATGGGATCCACAGCTGCCATGTGACCTCAGAGCCCAACACTATGGCCATGGGCATACCTATACGGAGGAACACCTGGCAAGCTGAGGGTGGGCATGCTGCCTGCCAATAGGGATAGGATCATGTGGTAGCCAGAGGACCCCCCCCCTCCTCCCCTCTCCAGTCTTGCTTTGTTTGGCTCTGACCCTGAGCCAGCCACCTCCTCCCTCAACCTCGTTCCTCAGCTGTGTGATGAGGGGACGGGGGTAAGCCAGGGGTTCTATAATCTGGGTGTTTGG
Organism: Neomonachus schauinslandi; assembly: GCF_002201575.2. NCBI lineage: Eukaryota > Metazoa > Chordata > Mammalia > Carnivora > Phocidae > Neomonachus > Neomonachus schauinslandi. The sequence goes on along the minus strand of NC_058407.1, from coordinate 97,372,212 downwards.
AAGAATAACCTGGGAGTTTTTTAAAATCCCACTCTCTTGGACTTTTGCCCCTAGAGATTCTGAGTCAGTGGACTTGGAACACAAGCCCAGAATCTGTAATTTTTTAGATGGTGGTTTTGAGGAGCAGCCAAACTTGGGAACCATGAGTCCAGGTGGTCCCTTGGGTCCACCAGCCCTCCCAGTCTGTGGGCAGAAGCTGTAGGGATGGTAGGTTTGGAGCAGAATTTCATGGAAGGACAGAGAGGGAGAGAGCTTCTCTGGCATGGGGATGGGGTAGGGACAGCTGGGGTAGGTGGCAAGTCCTGGACCTCTTTTGGCCGATCCTGAGTCCTGGTTGGGCTTTATCACTATCACCATGTGAAACCATTGCACTGTCTTGACTGTTTCCACGCTTCAGATACCATAATTTCCTGTCTCACCCCACTAAAATCCAACCTTAATTGATCTAAAAAGGATGTAATAATAGCAGCACCCTAAATGCTATGTTTACCTTCTCAATCTTTGCTGATGATTCCTCCGTGGCCCGAAAACAACTTGCAAGGCGTTGTGTCCAGTGCTAGGTTCTTCCTCAGATTGGCTGTTTCATAGACAAGCAGGTGTCCCCAGAGGCTGCATCTTTACACGAGGAGTGGTTAGCTGGTCACGGGGACCAGTAAGGGCTGGCAGTGGAGGAGCCAATGGGAGATGGCGCAGAGTGACAAGTACCACACGGCAAAGTAGAGGCCCCGGCAGTGGGTCTGGATGTTGGGGGGTATGGCGATGCTATGGCCCTACCGGGCAGGGCAGGCCACGGGCCTGAAGCTGGAGTGGGGCTGGATGCCACAGAGCCTCCTGCAGAGGCACTGAGCTGGCTTAAATGTGAAGCCCGAGGCACACACTAGCTGGGCTCTAGCCAGAACCTCCAGGTGGCAGGCAGTGCTAGGCGATCCGCAGTCCCAGGAGTTCCACCTGGAGCCTTGGGCAATAGCTGGACACTAGGCTGCAAGTTTGGGCAGGAATATAGGGGAGGATGGGGAAGGGGGAGGCCAGTAAGAGGAGCTACCCATAACCAGTCCTACCTTATGCCAGTTACTCTGACACATGCCTTCAGATCTTAGGACACTCCGAAGTCCTATGATTCCCATTTTGCAGGGGAGGAAACTGAGACCTACAGAGTTTCAAGGACATGGCTGTTGGGTGGCAGAGCTGGTATTTAACCTGGGTCTGTGTGACTACTGAGCCTGTGCTCTTTGCCAGGGGGCCAATCAGAAGCCAGGAAGTGGAGGCTGAGTGATACCAGTCCATGGAATGTACCCCAAGAAGAGTCAGTGTGGGGGGCGAGGGCCACGTGAGTGCTCACTGGATCCCCGTGGCCTTCCAGACCCTGGGCAGGGCTGGTCACACTGGAGGCCAAGAGATTGGGTGAGGGGTAGGGCTGGCACTGGCTCTCTGTTTTCTCTCCAGCAGGCTTGGTGGGTAGGTCTGTGAGGGAATGGAGGTCAGAGCAGGGGTGAGGACAGAGGGCAATAGATTCATCCAACCCTGCCAGTCTGCAGATTAGAAAACCGAGACCCAGGAACTGCCCAGGACTGCACCTGGCATCTGTCAACATTAACCCAATGCCTGCAGGGAATTTTACAGTAAAGACAAGGGTGGTCTGGAATGAACCTAGGTACAAGGAAGCTTCTGGAAAAGAGCGATCATGACAATGTTGTTGAGAGGTGATCAAGGCCTCAAAGGTGGAGAAGGACATGCCTGGCAAAGAGACAGAGGGGAGACACGTCATGTTGGGGCAAGAATGGCGTGTGGGATGGTTCTGAGCTGGTGGGGGGGCCTGTGCTGAATTCGGGCAGAGTGGTTCAAACCCTAGGCTGCCACTTGACCAGTGGGGCTACCATGGGCCAATCCATGACTTATCCAGGTCTCCAGTTGCTTACCTGTAAAGAAGTCAGGAATAACACAAAACTCTCAGGATTGTGGTTTGGAAGAGTAAGTTAGATCACACGTGTAGAGCGTTTAGCAGCGTCCTCGGCATGTGCCAGGGCCCCAGAAACAGAGTTCTGCCTGGGTAATTGCTGATGGTGCCAAGATTCCTGGTAGCTAAGGTGGTGGGGAGAGAGGAGGCACGGTGGCAATGCTGAGGAGGCGTGGACACGGAGTCACCTCAGGCTGCAGGAGACCGTAACCCACATCACACACGAGGGGCTTGGGGGTTGCCCCACAGAACAGAGAGGGAGCAAAGCACGGGGCTTGTGGCCAGGTTTGAAGAGCTTGCTTTTAAAATCCAAGAGCACAGGGCTGATGGTACAGCTTGGGGTTGAAGCTGCTTGTTGCTGAGGGGCTTGCGATACCCACCTGCCTAAGCTTCCTTGGACAGCTTCCAGAATGCCAGGCAGTCAGACGTGAGGTCATGTGTTTACTATAGGGAGCATGCAGCTGGGGGGGAGGGGAGGGGAGGGTGCGGGGGTTGCTGGGGCCAGCCACCCCTTGGTGTTCTTGTTGAGAGGAACTGGATGGGCGTGCATTAGGTGCAGGGGTGGGAGGGAAGGGTCCTGCATCTCTGCCCTCCCCACCCCTACCCTTGTTTCCTTCTCGCAGTCCTGGGCCCAGAGCGTGGTGGCAGGTGTTGGCGCAGGTCTGACAGGCACCCCGTGAGAGCCCCGACTAGTCTGGCCACCTTTCAGTCACTGCCCCAACACCTCGGGCAATTGAAACTCCCCAGGAAATGGCCCTGGTGGGGAGGAGAATGTGCCCCCCGCAGGCAAACACCGCCTCCAAGACTGAGGAAAGGCTGGTCCCTCCTGAAGCAAGCGGGGGCCACTTGGCTGGATCGGGTTGTGGGGGGAGGTTCATGACGCCAGAGCACGGGAAGGGCTTCAGGGGCCATCTTAGCCACCCTTCACAAATGGGGAAACTGAGGCCCAGAGAGAGGAAGTCTACTTCTCCAACAACACAAGGAATTAGAGGTTGAAAAAGGCTGAAAAATTGCTCCTTCCCCAGAAGATATCTACGTCCTGGTATCTGGAACCTGTGAACGCTACGTGATGGGGAGAGGAATCTTTGCAGAAGCGATCAAAACAAAGATTTTGAGCTGGAGAGATTATACTGGATCCTCCGGATGGGCCCCAAATGCAATTACATGTATCCTGATAAGAGGGAGACTTGACCCCACGCCAAGGAGAAGGTGATGTGAAGGTGAGCAGAGAGAGAAGACACTGACCCCGGAGAGGAGAGGGATGTACCTGCAGATCATCAGGCCCTGGAAGACACAAGGACAGGTTCTCCCCCAGAGCCTCCAGAGGGAGGCAGGCAGCCCAGCAGACACACTGATTTTGGTCCAGTGGAACTGATTCTGGACCTCTGGGTCCAGAACTGGGAGACAATACATTTCTGTTGTCTTAAGCCCCTGAGTTGTGATTTGTCCCGGCAGCCACAGGAAATTAATAAACGAAAGTAACCAGGCTCCGCCCCTGCACCATGCTTTTCCTATCAGCACCCACCGGGAGAGAGGGAGGGATGATAGGGGCCAGGGAGTCAGGGGACCCCATTTTCATCAAGAGCTCTCTCTCCAGCCCTGCTATGTCCAAGGGATAGGGAGAGAGACACACTACTGGGGAAAGCAGACAGGCCAGCAAGCATGCTCATTCTGTCCCGCGTGAGAGCAGAGAGCTAGCCAGACCAGGATAGAGGCAGGGCCCTAGACCAGCTTCCTGCTGCTAACTAACCAGGCTTTAATGCTGTCTAAACACAATTTGGGGTATTTACAGTCAAAGTTGCTACTGTGTGGCACTGAGCATTTGGAGTGTCTCCCTCAGCATCTCCCTGCAGCCAAAGGGGGAGCTCCTGGGATTGATTAGGAGGAAAGCCATTTGGGGAAGGAAGTGCTAGAGCTGGTTAACGTTCCCTCTCTGCAGGCCGAGGTGGTCATGAGAGCATCCCGCTTCTGCAGAGGGGGACAGGCCAGAAGGCTGGGCCCAAACTCCAGCGCACAGACACTGTGCCTTCCACTTGAGAGAAAGGCAGCAGCTGGTCAGACTCGGCCTCTCTGAAAATCCCGGAGAGGATTTTCAGCTGCTCCAGCCACCTACAGCCCCACGGCTTTGGGTAAGGCACTGAGCCTCCGGGAGGTTGGAACAAGTAAATGCCTAAGTGTCTGTGAAAGGGCTTTTGTAAGCTATAGAGGTCTGGACTCCCAAGAGTTGTTATTTCTACCCCATTAGCTCTGTTGGTTTTCCTAATCGGGTCCTACCACACCCTGGTCATGTAGGTTGGTTGGGAGCAGGGGAAGGCTGCGATGCCTAGATATGCCTGGTTTAGGGCCGGTCCATCCCACCACTGAAAAATAGCAGAACAAACATTACCCCGGGGCACACACATATGCATTTCCAGGGAATTGGGGAGTGGGACAAGCTTTGTTTCTTGAAAACCATCGGTCTGGCAGGGGACATTAAATGCATACATGGGAAATGACCTTCATAGAAAGCAACACATCTCAAAGTGCCAAGTGACACAGCCCAGACAGATGCAAAAATGCTGAAAGCCCACACAGCTAGAACGCAGGGCCAAGGCTGGCCCTCGGTACACCTGGCATGCTCCTGCCGTCTGACGCTGAGAACTTGGAGGCCCGGTGCCAGGCCTGTGTGCACGCCAAGGAATGGGAGTAGGGTGGGGCTGTGTGGGAGAAGTGCCATTCAGGGCAAGGAGCAGGAAGGGCATCTCCCTTACTGGGGTGAGAGAGGAAAAAGGAGGCTCTGGTTCAGGGACACTGTGGTCCCCTGAGCCTGGCAGAGACCGGCAGTAACAGGAGCAGGCATTCGGGAGGAGGACCTGCTGAGCTTAGCACTAGGCTAAGGTGGGATGGAGGTGCGTGGGCCTTGGCGAGGAAGAGCCATGCTCCCCTGAAGGGCCACCTGGCTGTGATGGAGTTCTGTGTCAGTACCACAGAGTGTCAGATGCTCAGCCTCAGGCATGAGGTCTGGACGTGACCAAAATTCCATGTTCTAGGAATTACACAGCCAAGGGAATCCAGGGTCTTGTAGAGGCAAGTCTGAGTTCTGGCCACCATGACCAGGCAGAACCCCCAGGAGGGGCTCTGGAGGGGCAAGTGGTATCTGGAGGGGCGGGCTTCTCAGGCAGTGAGTATGCAATGCTACGTGGGGAAGAGAGAGCTAATCACACAAGCTGTGACCACACACAATTCCCACTGGTGGTGTTGTAGTAATCTTTTCCTCCATGTCCTTGATCCCCAGTCCTCTCACTGCCCTCCCAATGTGTTTGATACAAATCCTTAACAAAAATGGACTTTCTCCTTTTTTTAAAGCTTTATTTATTTATTTGAGGGGGGGGCAGAGGGAGACACTCTCTAGCAGACCACCCCCCCCAATACTGAGCACAGAGCCAGATGCAGGGCTTGATCTCACAACCCTGAGATCAGGACCTGAGCCAAAATCAAGAGTCAGACACTCAAAGGACCGAGTCACCCAGGGGCCCCAGTAGAAATGGACTTTCTAAAACACATTTTAAATACATTGTGTTTGTGTGTTTAATCTACATAAATGGCATCCTGCTGTGGACTTTCTGTTTCTTCTTCTCTTTTTTAACTGAAAAGTACATTTTTCAGATTCACCCGTAATGCTCTATGTCCCTCTAAGTCTTGGTTTTGACTGTTACTACCTGGTGTTCCACAGAGCACCCACCCCTTTACATGGACCCAGGCCTCTGCACCTAACTCTGCTCACATCCTCTTGTAGGGAAAGGCATACTAGCCATACTCACCATTCCCAGGTTTCTCTGTAGAACCTTGGCCCCAGACTGTCCTCCTGCCTGCAGCGCACAAAGCTGTCTGTTTCCCCACATCCTTACCAACACCCTTGACACTCGGATGAAAGCAAAGTTTGGGGTTTTGTCGTACCTGAGAGTATGGGTTCAAATCTTCACTCCATCACTTACTACCTGTATGACCTTGGATAAGACTCTTCTCTATGCCTCTGTTTCTGCTTCTATAAAAGGGAGATAGTAATGTAATTACCTCATGGCATTAATATGAGGAGTAGATGAACTAGTAGTGAGGTACATATATAAATGTTTAGTAATTACTAGTACTACTATTTCCTGCTTCTATTAGTACTACCACTTCTAGTGAGATTTAGCATCTCTTTATATACTTGTTGGCCATTTGAGTTTCCCCCTATTGTGGATTGCTTATTCATAACTTTTTCCCCATTATTCCATTGGGAACACACATATTTGCTGCTGATTTCTGTTTGTTGAACATCCTAGATACTAATCCCAGGCTTATTTTTGTAAACACCTCCCAATCTGTTACTGGTTTATTTTTGTAAACACCTCCCAATCTGTTCCTGGTTTATTCTCCTTGACAGTGATGTCTTTTGTTAAACAAAAATTCTGATAAAGTCAAATGTATCATTTTTTTAAAATTTCCTTGTCGTTTGTGTTTTTGGAGTATCATTTAATAAATACCTCCCTACACCAAAATTACAGATGTATTACCTCTTTCTTTTATGATGTTACAATTTTACTTTTCCTATACAGATCATTAATCTTTTAAAAGATCACATTTACATTTGGTAAGGTAGGTATACAATTTATTCTCCTCCAATGTAATTCTTTTCTTCATTATTTTCTGGTGATTCATACCTATATATTTAGGAAAGGAATATATATGAATATGATGAGGGTTTTTAGCTCTGAATTCTATTGCATTGATCTCTTTGCTATCCCCATACCAAAATCACATTGCTTTTATTGCTACATTACTATGGGTTTGTAATATTTTCATATTTTCTTTTTTAAAATTTTTTAGTTTTATTTATTTGAAAGAGAGCAAGCTAGAGAGAGAGAGAGAGACCACACGAGTCGGGAGAGGGCCAGAGGGAGAAGCAGACTGCCTGCTGAGCAGGGAACATGACTTGGGCCTATTCCAGGACCCTGAGATCATGACCTGAGCCAAAGGCAGATGCTTAACCAACTGAGCCACCTAGGGGACCCTCATATATTTTTTTTTTAATAAGATGACTAACTTGACTTATTTTCTTTTTACAAAGTTTTTTTTTTTACTTTATTTTTACAAAGTTTAATTAGCTATTTGTGGATCTATATTCTTTGATACACATTTGCAGTAAGTTTATATCCCTCAAAAAATCTTTTTGAGACTTACCTTGGAATTAAAATGAATTTACAGATTACTCTGGAGAGAACCAAAATAGTTAAAATGTTAGATTGGCCATTCATGAATAAGACACATTTCTTTATTTATTTCTGCCTCATTCTATTTTTCTATTACCTTTAGTTTTTGAGGTTTATTCAACTGCTCTTTTCCTACCTTCTGGAGTTGGAAGCTTAGCTCATTTGTTTTTGTTCTTTCTTGCTTTGTGATAAATGTATTTAAAGCTGTAAATTTCTCTCAAAGAAGTGATTTAGTTGTGCCCCATGTGTTTGGACATATGGTGCTTTTATTCTGTTCAGTTTTAAGTACTTCATACTTTTCCCTCTGACTTCCCCTTTAACCAAAGGGTTATTCAGTAGCATGCGTTTTAGTTTCCAGGCATATGGGATTTTTAAAAATTATCCTTTTGTTATCAAGTCTTCATTGTATAGCATTATTGTCAGAGTATGGTTTGTGCAATGCTAGTTCTTTGGAATTTACTGAGGCTCCCTTTTTTTACTCAAGTTTAATGTTGACTTTTGTGAATGTTCCATGTGTTCTTGAAAAGCATATGCATTCTATATTTATTAGGTGTGAAATATATATGTATTAGTTCAGGCTTATTAGTTATGTAGTTGTATAATTCAAATCTATCATATCTTTTCTTTTTTTGTCGATTTAATTGATTAGTTTCAGGAAGTAATGTGTTAAAATCACCAGCTACAACAAATGATTGATCTGTGTATCTCAAAAGTTAAGTTTCAGTTTTTATTTTATGTATTTCAAGCCTTTATTATTAGGTACATACATGTTTGTGATCACTATATTATCTTCATCTATTCATTTTACTGATGTATAGTATCTCTCTTTCTCCCTTTGGATGGAGTTTACCTCAAAATGCATTTTGTCTGAAAAAACTTGGTCAATGTGTTTGGTACATATTTGCTTGATATGTAATATTCCATACCTTTATTTTTATATATTGATTATATGCAAAAGATAATTTTAACATAAACAAAAGGGTGACAAAATCAATAAATGTGCACATGAAGCCACTGCTCCGCTCAAGTGGTAGAACATTAGCCCCTGTGTGCTTTTCCCTGATCCCATCAAGTTCCCTTAACCCCTGGAGGTAACCTGAATTTTTGCCTATCATTTCTTCACTTTTCTTTGTTTTCACATATTCTTGTATCCCTACTCAGTATGTCATTCTATTGTTCATGTTCTTCATGCTTTCAAACTTTGTATGAGTGAAATAATATTGTATGTATCTTTATATAATTTGTCTTTTTTTAATTCCACATTACTTTCATACCACATCCATGATGATCTATACAATAATAGTTCATTAATTTTTACTTTTTCATAGTATTCCACAGTCACAATATAATTTAAATATATTTTGCATATAAAATATAGATCACAATTTATTTTTCTATGTTCCTCCTACTTTCTAGTTTTGGGGTTTTGATTGCTATATCAAGCATTGCTGCCATGAATGTTCTCATATCTCTCTCTCTCTCTCTCTCCCAATATATAAAAACAAGAATTCTATCTTGGTTGTGAGTTGTTGAGCTGGTTAAGGTTTGGACTGGAATTGCTAGGTATGCAATTCCTCAAAGATACACATACCCTCAAAATTATATAAATATTATAATTTCTCACTCTAATATCCACATATTTTGACATAACTTTTTTAAATCTTTTTTTGTCTCTCTATGATTTCTTTTGGAAAATTTCTTTTTTTAAGATTTTATTTATTTATTTGAGAGAGAGTGAAAGAGAGAGCACAAGCAGGGGGAGCAGCAGGCAGAGAGAGACGGAGAAGCAGGCTCTCCACTGAGCTGTCAACCTGACCCAGGACTCAATCCCAGGACCCTGGAATCATGACCTGAGCTGAAGGCAGACGCTTAACTGACTGAGCCACCCAGGCACCCTGGAAAATTTCTTTGAATCTGTCTTCTGAGTCATTAGTTTTCTCTTTAGCTGTTTAATCCATCCACTGGGTTTTATTTTAATTATTATATTTTTCAGTTTCTAGATGTTCCATTTGGTTCATTTTATTTTTTTTAATTTGTTTTACTATGTTATGTTAATCACCATACATTACATCATTAGTTTTTGATGTAGTGTTCCATGATTCATTGTTTGTGTATAACACCCAGTGCTCCATGCAGTATGTGCCCTCTTTAATACCCGTCACCAGGCTAACCCATCCCCCCACCCCCCTCCCCTCTAAAACCCTCAGTTTGTTTCTCAGAGTCCATAGTCTCTCATGGTTCATCTCCCCCTCCGATGTCCCCCCCTCCATTCTTCCCTTCCTGCTATCTTCTTCTTTTTTTTTTTAACCTTTTGCACAGCGAAAGAAACAGTCAACAAAACCAAAAGACAACCGACAGAATGGGAGAAGATATTTGCAAATGACATATCAGATGAAGGGCTAGTATCCAAAATCTATAAAGAACTTCTTAAATTCAACACCCAAAGAACAAATGATCCAATCAAGAAATGGGCAGAAGACATGAACAGACATTTTTCCAAAGAAGACATCCAAATGGCCAACAGACACATGAAAAAGTGCTCAATATCACTCGGCATCAGGGAAATCCAAATCAAAACCTAATGAGATACCACCTCATACCAGTCAGAATGGCTAAAATTAACAAGTCAGGAAATGACAGATGTTGGTGGGGATGCGGAGAAAGGGGAACCCTCCTGCACTGTTGGTGGGAATGCAAGTTGGTGCAGCCACTCTGGAAAACAGTATGGAGGTTCCTCAAAAAGTTGAAAATAGAGCTACCATACGATCCAGCAATTGCACTACTGGGTATTTACCCCAAGGATACAAATGTAGGGATCCGAAGGAGTATGTGCACCCCGATGTTTATAGCAGCAAGGTCCACAATAGCCAAACTGTGGAAAGAGCCAAGATGTCCATCGACAGATGAATGGATAAAGAAGATGTGGTATATATATACAATGAAATATTATGTAGCCATCAAAAGGAATGAGATCTTGCCATTTGCAATGACGTGGATGGAACTGGAGGGTATTATGCTTAGCGAAATAAGTCAATCAGAGAAAGACAGGTATCATATGACCTCAGTGATATGAGGAATTCTTAATCTCAGGAAACAAACTGAGGGTTGCTGGAGTGGTGGGGGGTGGGAGGGATGGGGAGGCTGGGTGATGGACATTGGGGGGGTTCGTGTTATGGTGAGCGCTGTGAGTTGTGTAAGACTGTTGAATCACAGACCTGTACCTCTGAAACAAATAAACCATCTGATTCATTTTAAAAGCTCACTGGCTTCTTTGATAGTCTTTGTTCCTTACTAATTTTTTCAAGTCTCGATTTTATCTCTTTAAGCATAGCAAAGGTATTTATTTTATTTCTATATCTGATGAGGCCAATATCCAAAGCATTTGCAGGTGTGGCTTTGATGTCTTACTTCTGGACCTATAGATTAATAAAGGGAGAAGTAGCAGTTTCCTCTGTGAAAGCTTAAAATGGGCAGGTCATTTATCTCTCATGCCACTGGGCCATGGCTCTCTTATCCTCTGAAGGATAACCCAGGAAGCAATGAGATTAATGCTGTGTGGGATTAATATTCTTTTCCATTTGTAGAGTTACATGTGAAAGAAGTTTCTCACCTTCATACTGACTTCATTCTACCACTATCCTTAGAGCCACATAGAGAAATATCACATTCCTCATGTTTGCTAGGCAGGCCACAAAAGCAATCAGGGCTGAGAGAGAAGAGGATTCTGTAGAGGGGAGCCCATCCTAAGTGAGAATTGTAAGCACACCCTGTTTATTACCTACCTAACAGTCACTTCTCCTTTATCCCTCCTGAAGGAATCCTGACATTTCTCAGGTATCCACCTCCAAAAGGGAGAGACTTCAGGGGAGACTGAGTTGGTTACTTCGTTCTTAATGAAAGATACAACAAAGAGCTGGCCACCGTTCTTCCACTGGACATTGACCAGTGAGATACCTGGAGTCGCCATGGCCAACTTGCGACCATGAGGGGAATTAGCTTGAAGATGAAGCCACCCTGTGGAAGAGGAGAGAGCAGGAGAACCACAGGGGTGAGGAACTAGAGCCCTGACCTATGGAGCTGGCTCTGCTTGTGCCTTCTCATGTGGGAAATGAACCCCCTCATTTCTTAAAACTTTTGAGTCAAGGTCATCTGTAACTTGTAACTAAAACATCCTAACTGAATGAGACGTAGGAGAGAGTACTTAAAAACCAGAGTCACAGAATGGAAATGAGCTAGGAGAGTGTCTAATGCTTCCAGACTTCCCACATAAGGAGGCTGAGACCTGTCCATGCTAACTTCTATGAGAGCAGTGACTGGAATCCAGGCCTCCTGGTCCTGAATCACAGTCATTTTATCAATGACTGACCAGCCAACCAGCATTTGCCATGCTTTCCAAGAAGTGGACACCTATCACTTTTTTCCTGTTCCAAATCCTGTCTTTATTGAGATATATTCCCCATCCCACCCCATGTGATTCTGATGGGACTGTCAGTGAGAGACACCATCAGAGGGAGAAACATGTGGCCCATGCTGACCAATAAGACTTTGTCCTTTCTCTGACCAGTTTGGGGATGAACATGTGACCCAGTCTGGTCAGTGAGAATCATTTTCAGGCATTCTTACACATGCTAGGAGAGACAAGACCAAACAGTTTTCCCTCCCCCGAGGATTTTAGGAGACACCTGAGGTTCTTCACATGACCAAGTCTTTTAGATCTGAAATTAAATGTCACCTTATCTGCCAGCCCAGGCTAAAGTAGCTGACCAAGCACTGGAACTCCTTGTGCTGCTCTATTTTCTTCATGATTCTTACCATTATCTAGTTCTTTTTGCTTATTGTTTGTTGGTTTCTTTTTACATCATCTCACATTCCCCACCATCATCAAGAATTTGGTAATTCAATGAAAGCAGAGACCTTGTTTGTATTGTTCTCTGTTGTATCTCCAGTGCCTAGAACAGTGCCTGGCAAAAAATATATGCTCAATAAATATTAATTGTTGTGGAGGTAATATTCTCTAAAATATTTGCTCTCTCAGCATTGGACCCTTTCCTACAGGTACCCTCATGAGGGTTTTCACTATAGGAGTATATTTCCCACCACTACTGATAGCAGTTTTGATTTACTTTGGCCAAGAGAAACCATTGTATGTATTTGACAAATACAGGCTGAAGTGATATACTCCAAATAGGAATGGCAGCTTGAAAGACTAGTGCACAGTTTTACCATTGCTTTTCTCCTCCTTCACAAGACCAAGAAAGACTCAATCTGGCCCAGTAATGAAGTCCAGGTCCTTCTTACCCTATGAAGGATATATAACATGAGTAACAAATAAACTTTTATCACTAAGATTTGAAAAGTAGTTATCACTGAAGCAAAATCTAGGGGAGGCTGACTAATACATTAGTTAAGTCAATAAGCTAATAAATTATTTTTCTTGAACTAGTTTTTATACAGTATTTATTTTATATTGTACAGTAAAATTTACTTTTTTGGCATCCAGTCCTATGAATTTTAGCCCTTGTATAAATTTGTGTAACCACCCCCACAATAACCCCAGTAAACTCCCTCCATAGTTACAGTCTCCCCAACTCAAACCCCAGCAACTACTGATCTGTTCTCCGTCACTATAGTTTTGTCTTTTTATGCATGTCATATAAAGGAAATCACACAGTAAGTAATGTTTTAAAACTGGCTCTTTTACTCAGCATAATGCCTTTGACATTCATCCAAGTTGTTGCAGGTATAAATAGTGTATTCCTTTTTATTTCTGAGTGGTACTCTATTGTGTGGATATACCAGTATCTGTTTATCCTGTTGAACAAACACTTGAATTGAAGGACATTTGAGTCGTTCCAATTTTTTATGATTATGAATAGAGCTGCTATAAGCATTCATGCACAAGAGTGGGGTTGTTGAATCCTATGGTAAGTACATATTTAATGTTATAAGAAACTACCAAAGTGTTTTCCAGAGTGGCTATACTATTTTGCATTCCCACCAGCAAATGTGTAAGAGTTGTTCATACATCTTACCAGTTGTTCCACATCCTTGTCTGCACTTTTCATTGTCGGTATTTTTATTTTAGCCCTTCTAATATGTATGTAGTGGTATCTCATTATAGCTTTTATTTGCATTTCCCTAATGGCTAAAGGTATAGAACATCTTTTCATGGGCTTATATTCCACCTGTATCTCCTCTTTAGTGTCTGTTCAAGTCTTTTGTCCATTTTCTGGGGTTTTTAAAATCATTTTATTATATTTTTCATCTTAAATGTACTCATTCCCTATTTTCCCATCCCTGCACCCACATCCCCTCTGGTAACCATCAGTTTGTTCACTATAGTTAACAGTCTGTTTCTTGGTTTCTCTCTCTCTCTCTCTTTTCCTTTACTGATTTGTTTCTTAAATTTCACATATGAATGAGATCATATGGTATTTGTCTTTCTCTGACTGACTTATTTTGCTTAGCATTATACTCTCTAGCGCTATCCATGTTGTTGCAAATGGCAAAATCTCATTTTTTATGGCTGAATAATATCCAATTATATATATTGATATATATTGTATATATATTGATATTGCTATATATTATATATATCACATCTTTATCCATTCATCTATTGATGGACACTGGGACTGCCTCCATAGTTTGGTTAATGTAAATAATGCTGCTATAAACACAAATGTGCATGTATCCCTTTTAATTAATGTTTTTGTATTTGGGAGGTAAATAACCAGTAGTGTCACGATTCCTGGATTGTATGATAGTCTTATTTTTAATTTTTTGAGGAACCTCCATACTGTTTTCCACAGTGGCTGCACCAATTTGCATTCCCATAATTCCCACAAGGCAAGAGGGACCCTTTTTCTCCACATCCTCGCCAACACTTTTCATTTCTTATGTTTTTCATTTTATGACAGGTGTGAGGTGATATCTCATTGTAGTTTTGATTTACATTTCCCTGATGAGTGGTGTTGAACATCTTTGCACATGTCTGTAGCCATCTGTATGTCTTCTTTGGAGAAATGTCTGTTCATGTCTTCTGCCCATTTTTAATTGGATTATTTGTTTTTGGGGTGTATCAGTTCTTTAAATATTTTAGATACTAACCCTTTATCATATGTCATTGCAAATATCTTCTATTCAGTAGGTTGCCTTTTAGTTTTGTTCATTGTTTCTTTCACCGTGCAAAAAGTTTTTATTTTGATATAGTCCCAACAGTTCACTTTTGCTTTTGTTTCCCTTGCCTCAGGAGACATACCTAGACGTTGCTGTAGCCAATGTCAGGGAGATTGCTGCCTGTGCTCTCTTCCCTGAATTAGTTTTAATTGGATGTCTGTCACATGCAACTAAAAAAGGTTTTCATTAATATACTCTCTTATGTTGTTCTCTTTTCATTTATTTATGTTTCATTTTCCTCTGCAAAGTGTGAGGAGAGACATCATCTTATCCACCACTGTATCTTCAGGGCCAAGAATAGTACTTGCTCGGGGCGCCTGGGTGGCTCAGTCGTTAAGCGTCTGCCTTCGGCTCAGGTCATGATCCCAGGGTCCTGGGATCGAGCCCCACGTCCAGCTCCTGGCTCAGCGGGGAGCCTGCTTCTCCCTCTCCCTGTGCCTCTCCCCCTGCTCATGCTCTCTCTATCTCTGTGTCTCGAATGAATAAAATCTTTAAAAAAAAAAAAAAGAATAGTACTTTCTCATTATGTGTCTGTGGTTTTATTACTTGGTCCTTAACCTCTATAGTCAAGCCACTCAAGATGGGGATGGGGAAGGAATGTTCTGGCTTTCAGTGGCTGCAAATTAGGGGTATTCTTGGTCAATTCTGAACAATCCACTCTGCTCTTTCTTTCTTATTTCTACTGACCTAACCTGTCTCCTTAAAATGAAGAAACAACAAAGGTGACTGCCCAGGTGTTTTCAGGCCAAGGAGTCTTGCCATTGTGTCTAGAGAAGCAGGGGTGAAGATAGGGAACCTGGACACTGACATCAGCAAAGTTTCCTGGGGTTTTCTGAAGCTTCTATCTCTTTATATGGGGACCTGACAATTTACTAATTTTCAGCTGATGGTACTGTATTTTGTTTTTCTTCGTAGAGTGAAGTTTTTGGATCTAAAAAGAAGCTCAAACCTTCTGTGAATAACAGATGGGGAAAGATGAGAAAGCTCGGAAGATAATCAGTGCCAGTGTGGTCCTGGGTGGGTGGATGATGACAGGGCTGGGAGATTAGGCACAGGAATAAGGAGCCCATTGACCTAGCCAATCACATGTGAGAGGAGACAGCTCGGGGTGACTTCACTGTGGTGTGGGTAAGACTAGTGTCCGATAGGTAGCTATTCTCCAGGCCTGCTGACACCAGGTAATCTGGTTTTATGGCAGGAAGAAAGGATCAGAGTTTGACATGGAGGAGTGTTCCTGAAATTAGATTGATGGTTTACTTCTGGGTCAGGAACATAAACACATCTATGCACAGACACATATACACACACAAGACCCAGCACAACATACATCTGTCTCTTCCAAATGGTTTAGAGAAGTTTTGAATGAGGTGGTATAGAGAAGTGTCTGGAGCCATGGATCACTCTGGCAGTCTGTTAAAGCGCATAGCCACTTCTCAGAATAATGTTTTTTATAAAACCTAGAATACAATGAAATATATAGTATTACAAATGAAACACAAGTATTACGAATGAAACCAATGGTATTGAAACACAGGTATTGAAACATGACAAAAACAGGATAAAAATGTCTTTAGTAATGCATTGAATAATAAGATATTGCAACAATTCAAAAAAAGCTACCATTATTTCAAAGTAGTGGTGAGTATGATGGTATTTCATGACATTTGCAACAACTAGGGTGTGATATGAAGCTATCTGTGAGTTCTGTTGGTGACAAAGTCACTAGTACCACTATTAGTAATGTGATCTGGTGCCTATTCTCAAAATAGAAGTGTGTGTGTGTGACAATTCAGTTAGAGGTTAGTACAATAAACATGTATTTTTTCCCATCCAAGTTCTTGGGTGAATTCTATCCAAACATATCCTGGAAGTCATGGAATCTTGGATGAGAACCCTTCTTTTAGAGAGAAGCCACCTGAATTCAAAGGAAAAGACATAGCATCTTCTTGGGATCCCATCCTGCCCCTTTGATTCAGACCTAAACGACCCAGTTACTCAGGGTTTGACTCAAGGAGGCAAGCTGTTACCTGCTTTGTTGTTCTGGCCCATTGTGCCAGGGAACCAGACTGGGCTTTGAATATGCATGATCTGGGGTAGTGTTTGTCACTTCTCCCAGATCATCACAGAAGGCCTGGTGGCACAGATGGGGCCTGCTCTGTGCCCTCCAACTCAGCATCCTGGAGCCATCCCAGCAGGAGCAATGGCACCAATCCCTGCCCTCACCCCTCTCTCCAGCCCCTGCCTGAATCTATAATGCTGCACCTACTCATGCATCCTTGAAGCTGCATGCCCATCTGAGGACCATCACACCCCTGAAGAGATAAGAGAAGGAAGGGGGAGGCAACCGACTCTATAAGCCTAACATGTGTGGGGCATGTTGATAAGAACCTTGCATATCCTGTCAACACGACCCTGTGACACGGGTGATATTACCTTATCTTGCAGATGGGGACACAGAGGCCCTGACAGGTTAAGTGAGTTGTATCAGTCGAGGCCCAGATTGGTGGGAGCCAGATTTCACAACATGATGCACAGAGTCCCCAAACCTGAGAGCACACCATCTCTCTGAAAGAGCCCGTTCCTCCACGGGTAACTCTGACCCTCACAAAGTTTTTCCTTATTCTGAGCTTTAGCCTGAAGGTTGGTTGGTACTAATTACTGGTCTTATTTAATGACAGAGTGTTCATTTATTCATTCATTTAACAATTTCATTGAGTGCCTACTAAGGGCAGGCACTGGAGCTGTGGCAGAAAGAACAAATCCTCTTCCCTCTTGCAGTTCACATTCCAGAGATAGGCAATAAAAAATAAAGAAGTCAATGTCGGGTGTATCAGAGTGTCGAGAGATCTCTAGAGAACAATCAGGGACATACAGGTGATGAGGATGCTGGTGACCACAATGGGTTTCTCTGAGAAAAAGAAACATCAGCAGAGGTGTGCAGGAGTGAGGCGGTGAGCCACAGGCAGGGGAGCACCTCACACAGGAGTGCCTGCCACACGGCAGGGGGGCTCAACATGTCAGGAGCAGAGTGAACAGGAGGAAAATGGCAGGAGCAATGCTGATGGTCAGCCAATACAGACGTATAAAGGAGTACTGATTGCTAAAATACTGAAAACCATCCAAGTTGGTTGGTGAACAACCTCTCTTCTGAAGTCTCAAGTGCCACCTCAGCATTACCCTAGCCACACAGACCCTCCTTCCCCCTTGGAACTCCTCGGATCCAGCGACTATGGGGGAATGCCTGGTCCAGCAGGGCACCTTCAAGTCCTTCCTCCAGCCCAATGGCAGGCACCCGTTCACATTGGTCAGAGGCTCTGCGGGCACCTTTTCATGCCATTTACCATTCTGAATATCATTCCATAAGCAGACAAAGTTGGAGAAGGAGCAAGGTCCAGATCAGGTAGGAAAGACTTGGTTTCTTACTTTGGATGGGAAGGGAGTCCCCGGGGTGGTTCTGAGCAGAGGAAAGGCATGGAGAGTTGACAGGTTTAAATACCTGAACTGGCTGTGAGGTGGAGAACGCTGACAGCAGACTGTGAGGAAGCAAAGGCCTGAAGCAGGGAGCTCAGGCGGCCATGGTCACAGTCCTGCAGGGGCGGCAGTGGCTGGGGAGTGGTACAGCTGGCAAGAAGTGGTCTTATTCCAGACATAGTTTGAAAGTAGAGCTGACAAATGTAGGTCATGAAAGAAGGAGGGCAGGAAGGATGATGGCAAAGTTTTTGATCCTAGCATCTGGAAAGATGGAGTTTCCATCACCAGAGATGAACAAGATTGTGGGTGGCATTTGGGTGGTCTTTGGACTAAGACCCCAGAGGGTTGAAACCATGAAAGGTTTTTAACCTAAGCAATTGGAAAACAGAGTCACTATATGCTGGCATGGGAATCCTGTCAGAGGAATCTGGTTTGGGAGATAGTAAATTTGAGATAAAATTAAATATTCACATGATTTCCAATAGGCAATCAGAGATAGATGTTTGGAATTTGTATTTATAATCTGACACTACATGAGAAATAATGATGTAAGGGTAGGGAGAGGGGAAAAAAAAAGATTCAAGGGGAAAGCTCTAAAGTAAAACAAGCAAACAAACAAAACAAACAAGAGAAAAGGAGTATGAAGGTGAGAACAACCAGTGAAGAAGGGCGAAGTGGGGGGGGATGCCCTGCAGCTGGATGCAAGAGGAGGGTGCAACCCGCTGTAGCAGGTGCTGCTGGTTCTCAACAAGGTAAAGACCGAGAACATCTCTGGACCGCACAACGGGAGGTGCTTGGTAACCTTGACAAGTACTGGCAACAGAAGCCAGATAATGAGGGTTCAAGAGAGAACAAGAGGAAAGTCTTCCCAGTGGAGATCACTGAGATTTAAAACTCTTTTGAGAAATTTTGCTCTCAAGGATAGGAGGTAAATGGGACAATAATTGGAGGGAGATGTTTTTCTACTTTTATCTTAATGTGGGAGCTACTACAGCTTGTTTGCATCGATGGGAATGATCCCAGAGAGAGAAACAGGTGGGGCAAGAGGGGCCCGGACAGGAGAGCGCGGGAGGGCGGGTGGGCAGGCTCAGCGTGGGCCGGAGGTCAGCGTCCCTCCTCTAATGGTTCCTGCCTTCTCAGTGAGAGTGAGGGTGAGGAGGGAACCGCTGGTGGTCTGAGGGGAGAAAAAAAGACAATGGAGTATCACCCAACAAAGTGGGAGAGTGAATGGCTTGGGAGAAGATGTCAGGCAAGCAGCACCGCTACCCTCCACAGACGGTGCTGAGCGGTTGCATTTCCGGTTCCATTGGAGAGGACATTCAGGTCTCATACAGAACAGACGGTAAACCAGGGAGCTGCCCCCACGCTGCCCAGATGGACAGGGACGTGCCATGCCTCTAGCGCCTCCACAGGCTGAGGGCACAGATCCCGTCGATGACTCCCCATCCTGAAGTACCTTAGCCGCCAATTGCCAGTGTCTGCAGTCCTAATTTAAAGCTTCCTTTTTATCTGAACATTTTAAGATTATAGTAGAGCATACGTACAAGGTCCATAAAGTCTGAAACACATGAACCACCGTCCAAGTCAAGGCCATAGAACATTCCAGGCACCAAGGAGACCCCTTTGTGACCTCAGAAGCTTCCCTCCTATTCTCCGAGTCAGTCACTTCCAAAATAACCAGTACTCTTGTTTTTTATAATTCTTTTGCCTGCTTCTGAATTCTATATAAGTGGAATCATATAAATATCTTTCATGTGTGGCTTGTTTTGTTCAATATTATGTCTGTGAGATTCATGTTGTTGCATGTAGTAAAGTTTGTATTTTTTTTCTTTGCTGTAAGCTATTCCATTGTATGAATTTATCACAATCAATTTATCCATGTACTATGGATGGGCATGAAGTTTGTTTCCAGTTTGGAGCTATGACAAATAATGCTGGTATAAGCATTCTTTTATTGTCTTTTTTTCACAAATATATGCATATCTGCCAGGTATATTCTTGGGTGTGGACTCTGGTGACTCCTGGGGAATGTGTATGTTAGCTTTCAGACAAATGGCACACAACTTTCCAAAGTGGTTACACCAATTTTTGTGTTAGACCGTTACAGTAATGGTCTTTTCTTTCTTTTGAGCCTTAGATATTTTTCCATCTTCAAAAGGCCCTTCTTTGACTCTTTTTTTTTCTTCTTAAGAAGAGAAATGATTTAAGTCTGGGAAGTGGAAATTATAAACATGATTACCTGGGACCAGGAATAGAATATTGTGGGTTCTGGGTGACAGTGGGGGAGAAGCTGGACAAGGACCTCAGAAGCAGGCCTGGTTGGGATCAGGAAGTGAGAGGGCACCAGAGACAAGCTGCTCCAATCTGCCGAGGCTGGCCGCGTACAGAGGCAAGCAGACTCTTGTGGATCTGGAGGGCCTGCAGCATCCGAGGACACAGAGCCCTAGCATGCTCCCCACACCCCCATCACTGTCTCACTCTCTCATGTACTTTGTATCCCTTTTCCTTATGATCCACTCTGATTCATTACCAATATTGTGTCTTTTTTGGGAAATGGCTCAAATGGGTTTTGGAAAGCTGTATAATGCAACTAGTGTCTTAAATTATGAAACTGTATTAAATTTTTTGTAATCAAGGATCTGGCAGAAAATCAAAGATTATAGAATCTCCTTCAGTGGTAGGCCAGGATCTCCCATGAGTAGGTCCGTAGGAAAGCAAGGAGGGTGAGCACCTGATCTGTCTAGGTTATTGTGAGTCCTGAGGGGAAAGAGGGTGGGCAGGAGCAGGAGATGTTTCCCTCCTGGGCACATGGAAGGAAGGAGAAAGAGTCAGAATGCCCTAAGAAACAAATTCAGTCATTTCAACCTAAGCTCCAACTCTCTGCTGAGCTCCACGTAAGTCCAGTTGTATATCCTTAGCTCTAAAATGGGGTCTCAGAAAATGCTACCAAGGGTACCTGACTGATTTCCTTACAGGGAATGCTCAGTGTGAAAGAGCTAAGAAAGTACCAGCTGCTGTAATAAATAAACCCTAAGGTATCAGTAGCTTGGCACAATAGAGATATATTTCTCACTCTGGTAACAGTCCAGTGTCTGTGTCCTGGAACTCAGACTCCTTCTGTTTGTGACTGCATCCAACATGTCCGTGGAGAGAGCAGTGGAGAAGGCACCCTGTCCTTTTGAAAAGGACTTCCAGGTCACTCCCTTAATCCACTAGTGAGAATTGGTTTACACCTGAATGCAATAGGGAGCACGACCTCTGGTCTACCATGGTCATCTCTAGGACAAGACTCATAGCTTCCTATCTGATTTATGCAGATTCATTTTGTCATGCCAAATGCCTTCTTCTCCAACTATTCTATGTTTTACTATCAGGGTCCAGACAATGTCTTATACATTTCTGAGTCACCAGCGCCCAGCACACTGAGAGAATACTGTAAATGCTGATTGATTGATTGATTGATTGATACTGCCTTCTAGAGTTTTACAAAGGACCAAGCCCTAATTCTTATTTTATTTGTTGTCTACCTACCCCTTCCTCTCTACCCCTGCAGTCACAGCCCCATCTAGCAGCCCAGCTATCTACTGCCTAGACAACCATAACTTCCCCCACCCTTTTCTCCATGGGCATGGTAGAAAACCAATCATGCTCCTTGGCTCAGTTCAAATGGCACCTCAACAGCTAACCCTTTCCTGTACACCAAAAATTTTTTGTTCACAAATTTGGCACTTGGCACTGCTTCCTGAGAACATTGTGTTCTCAAGTGCACCTATCAAATTGCCCTTCCAAATTCTAGTACCTCCATGCCTCTGAATCTCTCTTAACACTTTGTTCTGAACCAGGCAAAGAGAAAATGCTCAGTGCAGGCTTGCCTATTAGTGAATCAGCAGGATGAGATTCTCACGCTTCCCAAAAATATCCCCTGGACCAACTGCCTTCTACCCGCCTGCATCAGCACATCACTCAATAAAAGCTGAACTCTTTTGACACAGTCAGGCAGTGCAGGCCGCAAGATAAAAATGCAGTTTCACCTCTACCTCATTTCCCTTATCTCCTCCTTGTCATCACAGGTGAAACTCACAAAAGAACATCTGAGCAGACAGAACATTTGGAAGAAGGGAATATATGATCCCCGTGACATGAGCTCAAGTGTGTGTGAGTGTGTGTGGAGGGGAAAATGGGAGAGTACTAAGGAAAGAGCATTCTACACCCAGTCTATTGGATGTCAGAGGGAGCCAGCTCGCCCCAGGATAAGTGGTCTCTGAGGTTGGGGAGAAGACAAAGAGCACACACCAGACCCTCTCTCCAGAAGTCTTCTTATCTAAGCGGGCTTGGGTCCTATAGTCTCCTGGCTAAGACCATGAGCCAATGTGCTATAGAGGACAGAACACTGGACGAGGTGGTCAAGGAGACCAACTCCCCGCTCACTGCAACAAGACAGGTCCTTGCACCTCATCTGTGAAGTGGACATGATAACTCCCTGCCACCATCAGACCCACGGAAGCATGGAAGGACACCCTCCATGATCCAGTGATCATGCTTGCCAACAAGGATATACTAAGTATATCCAATAAGTATATTCCAAACAAACATCCAGGAGTATTGTAATCAACTGTCCCAAGACTTCAGCATCCTGGAGCCACAGATTACGAACCCTGGAAGGAACTTGAAAAATTGGTCTAGAACTACCTTCTTCTAGAACTACGTTCTCATTTTCTAGATGAGACATGTTTCATTCCTGAGCACTCAGTTCCATTGCTGGGGTTCCAGAGGACTATTCTGCCTCTCTGCCAGGGGAAGTCTGGGCTATTGGGAAGGGCTTCCAGGAACCAAGCAGATCACCTGGGAGAAACGGCAAAGCTTGGGAACCACATCCCGCTTCCTGTGGGTCACATTGAACCCCTCTGGGTCAGACCTGGCTGACAAGGTAAAACATGCCCATGACTACAAGTAGTGGGCCAGGGTAGACTGAAAAATCACAGTTTTTCCTTGGTCTCTTATGTACAGATGCCAAGAGAGTGACTCTTCCTTCTGCAGTCACAAAGTTGGGATAATGTAGACCTAGAGCTACCTTTAGCCCTACCCTCCTGATGTCACCCTGTAGAGTGAAAAGAAGGGAGGAGGGGTGAGTGGAAGGGATGGAGAGAGGGAGGGAGGAAGACCTGGTTGAGTGTCCATGGATCCTAAGGTCAACATTATCCCTGAACTTCCCCATTACACGAGGAAGATTTCTGCTACTTGCAACTTGAAGTTGTATAAGATTGTCCCTTAGTAAAGCCCTGATAATCTTGATCCTTGATTGTCTGATTTTAGAGAATTAAGGGATGGGTCTCTGTCTACATAGGAGCAGTGAAAAGTGGCATCTCAAGGGAAGCTGGACTCAGTAAAGGTAAGAGGGGACCTGCCAAGGACTGGCATGATGGTCGGAGCCCAACCACTAGCTAAAGAGCAGCAGCAGCTGAGACACACTGAAGCTACAAGAGCAAGGGTTCCCAGGGATTACCAGAAATCCATTGGAAAGAGAACCTGGTGAGATGGAGCTGGAGCTTGAGCTAGGCACCAGAGTTTCCCATGACCTATAGGCTGCAGAGGTCTGAGTCACACTTATTCCTTCTCTCCCTCCTTTCTTTCCTTCCTTCCCATCCTCCCTTCCTCTCCTATAGAAGCAAGCTTCACCCATGGGGGGAGGTCAGGAGGCATAGGTGGATGGTTTGGGGACTGCAAAGGGAAGGTGGAGTCACCATCCTGGCATCTGTACATACTTACTGAGTGTATACCACCTGGGCACATTTCTTTACTTGCTGGGTCTTAGAAACACCCACCAAGTGGGGGGATGTTGCCGGAATGTGCAACATAACCTTATCCCATCAGGCCCTTGGAAGCTCTCATGTAGCCAGTCCACCCAGACTGCACTCTGCACTGGGGGAGAGGAGCCAAGCCTTCCTGTGTTCCCCTGCTCTTCAGCACGGGGGTCTCCAGTGGTCTTTCCAGCAGGACTACGCCACCTGCCTGGGCTGGAGAGCAGAGACAGCCTCCAACCCTGACTTGTAGGCTGCATGGCCGCTGCTGAGAGAAGGAGCAGGAGGACAAGAGTAGGGAACTTGGGAAAGGAAAGGATTGCAGGGAGAGGAAGGAGGGGTGGTGGTAGAAGAGAGCAGGCTGAGGACTAAAGGTTCCAGGAAGCTGGGCTGGGGAGCCAGTGCTGGACACTTGGCAGGCTGTTGCATGGGGGTAGGAGCATGAGTTTTTGGAATCTGATACAGTAGGAAGAAAGCCAGCCTTTGACAGCCAAGACATTTGACAGCCTCCAGTTCTTCCTCTGGAAAATGGAAACCACAAAATCTACCTCATGGCTTGGTTATTAGGGTCCAATGAACTTGTGTATATAAAAACATTGGACTTTGTGCTCTGCACAAAGCAAGCCCCTAACACAGGCAGCCATCACCACCTGAGGCCTCGTGAGCCACGCCTGGAGTCCCTCTGTTACTTAAGTCGGCTTTCAAGGCCAGTTATGATCTGGCCCCTTCCTGGATGAACAGCCTCACCTCCCCCTAGTGCTTCTGTTTCATGCACCTTCAATTTCAAACTAGACCTTTTCCTTCTTTATTTAAAGGTCCAGGAGAAGCATGTGGAAGGATGGGGGCAGAAAGTACTCAGTGCCCAATGCAAGTCTACTCTCCTCTTTTCCCTCACCAGTGGAACCTTGACTTTAACCTTGACTTGACCCCATTGGGCAATGCGCCCAGCAAAGAAAATGACACTTCCCAGGCTCCCTTTCAGAGAGGGAGGCCATGTGACTAAGTCCTGGACCATAAGGTGTAAATAGAAGTTACAGAGTGGGGCTTCCAGAAACCTCCTAAGAAAAGGAAACCCTTTTACTTCTTTTCCCCTGGAATAAAGTGATGGCTGGATCAGAGGCCATCTTGCAGTTCTGAGCTGACCTTGAGGAGAGAAGCCTGCATGAATCCTCCGGAGCCTTGTGTTTGCTCCTGCTGTCTGCCAGTCATGTGCCTCACCATGCAGCGAGGAGTGCCCCCTTCTAGACCACTTCAAGACCCCAGAATTTTCTGACTCAGTCACCCCAAGCCCACTACCACAGCTCCATGTCTTCTTCTGTGGGTCTGTCCTCCCAAGTGTGGAATATATCACCAGTGTACGTGCCCCTAAGTGTCTGGATGCACGGTGGTCAAGGAAGGCCTCTCTGAGGAAGGAAGAGTTGAGTAGGGACTTGAATAAAGTAAGGGGGCAAGGGATGCGAGAATCTCAGGCAGAGGAACCTCAAGTGCAGAGGCCTTAGGTGAGAAAGGATTCGTGTGTTTCAGGAGGTGGTGGGACATGAACCCCAGGAAGCTAGCACAGCAACATTCACCTCAGGACCTGTGAAAGCCCGCACATGCCACCAGTGTATTTCACGGTGGCTGTGGAATTCCGTCTTCTAAAAACAATTTTGGGTCAGATAAATTCTGAAATTAAGTTCGACATAATTAGCCTTTTGTCCCCTCTCCAATGTTTTGTACACCATTCCCACGTTCACCGAGGTTGTAATGACACCAGCCTGAGGTTGGCCACCATTGGCCTTGGGCAGTATGGTGCCAGAGGCTGGTCTGTATTATCTGTTCCAGTTGCCATTCTCTCTTTTCTGGAACACGGTTTCCTTTCATCTTAGACTAATTTGTTCCAGGCCTGGGGCTCATTTGCCCATTCGGTCTTTGGCATACCAGTCTGGGATGAGTATGATAGGGTTCCTGGCCTGGAGGCAGGGTGATGAAGGAGGTGACCTCCAGAGGAATCCACAAGCCACGGGAATTATCGGTGTGTGTCTGAGTCATGTCACCACCAACCAGGCCAGAGTTTGGCACATTTTAGCATCTGGGAGCCCTTTCTCAGCAGGAGGGAGAGAGGGGAAGGAAATGAATTAAGTGTCAGCAGGGAGAATAGTGTGAGCACTGTCCTCTCTCTCCTGCAAAAGATTTATTGCACGGACAAGATAGCAGGTGTTCATTAAAATGGGTTTCTTTGTGTTTAAATCTATTATCTGGTGTTGAGAAAACATAAGTTGCCTTGAATGCAGATGCATCTTAGCCACTTAGTCGCCCTCAGAGAGGATGCCAACTGGCTCAGAGTACATTCACTAGAACATAATAAAGGCGGAGACTCTCCAGGGCTTTGGGGATGTGACGTGGGGCCAGCTGTGATTAATACATGTCCTCAGAGCAGATTAAAAATGATAATTACCTCTTCCTTTAGGAAGAGCCTAGGATTTGGGGGAGGCAGAGGAGAGACCTGAAGAATCAGAGACACACAAACTTTTGCCTTTGCTACAGTCTCTCCAGGAAATCTGGAAGGGCCAAAATTTCTTGATAAGATTTCCACCAAGAAGCCAACTTGATAGACGCCAAAGGTTTTCCCCGTCTTGGATTTCACTTATGTCATGGAGCCAAGGCAAAGGTAGGTAGCTACCCGACTTGTTTCCTTTGGAATGAACTCAGGCAAATTCCTCCAGGTTTGTTTGTGTTGGCTGCCTGCAGGGACTTAGGAACCTCGAGGCAAGAGGGGGCAACCTGCACTCAGGGTATCTGAGCAAATTCCAACGATAATTGGACATTGCCGAAGGGGAGTTTCTGGATGGAGGGCAAGTGGAAATCGATGAGACTTCCAAGACCAGGCACCCAGGAGTTGGTACTTTTATGCAGAGATATTTGGAACAGCCTGGATGACTACAGAGTCCTAAGGTCCCCTTGGTGTGACAAGCAACACTCCTCTATTTACTTCCAGGATCATAGGGAGGAGCAGGGGCCCTCCAGAGGGTAGCAGGGGTGGCCTGGGAGTACACTTGGGAGTAGAATTTGGGGTGGGGAGGGGTGGGGTGGGCAGTGGCCATTTATAATCTAGTAGAAAATTATTTGAATATTGTAGTCCTCAATCTGGCCTTGCTGGTATGTCCGTGAACTATCAGCTCTGATTCTTTATGGAGAGCCAGGCGATGAGGCGTGGAAAGAGGAGTGCAGTGGCGGAGCATCGTTGCTTTCCAATGAAAGCCTCATGGCCAACCACCTTCTAAACACCTACCACGGCGAATAGTCCAGCCCCACCTTGCTCCTTGCCTCCCTCCGTCCATTCTCACCATCCCGCCTTGCAGCAACCCACCTTTATGGAGTGCAGACTAGGTGTCCAGGGACTGCGCCAGGCTCTGGATCCTAGAGATGATACACATGTGCTCATTTTCCTTAAGGGAAGTCAAACTCATGGGTGAGCCGTCCACACCTTTCCACAGGGTGAGTGTGCTCACACGAGACCTGCCAGCACGCAAGTCCAGTTGCAATGTTTTTATGATAAAGGAGTGAGGAGCTGGGGATGGGAGAGAGGACCATCGGAAAAACAGCGCAGAGCAAAGGCCGGCCCTTTGGAGTGTGCAGCCTTGAGTGGGAACCAAAGGTCAGGTGTAAAACCATGGGTTTTCTGGCAGCATACCAGAAATGAGCATTCCAGATGTAGCAAAAGCCCAGGAAAGGAACATGGGAATATGGAAGAGATAACAACAGATGGGTCTGGCCAAAGTAGTTTATATAATTAAATAATGGGGGGAAAGCCTGGAGAAAAAACTGATGGCAGCATGGCCTCTAACGCAGACCTGGGCTTTACTTGTGGCTCATGAATGTATTTGCTAGGTGTCCTTAAGTGACTCAGAGAGTGTCTCAGAGCACCAGGTGCTTATCCATAAAATGGGATTATTGTTCCAGGTCTTTGTGAGCATTACAAATAACAACTCTGATGTGCCTGGTCCAACATAGTCCTAATGAGTGGTTGTTACATATGTACATATCGGTCCCCTTTCTGATCCCAGACCCACAACGTGTGTGTAATTGCCCTTGCAGAAGTGTTTGTTGAAGAAGTTGGCAGAACACTAAGCCTGGGCCCAGTGGACGTGGCCTCAGTGGACCAGGAGTCTCCCGACCTGTCCTAAGAAGCATCATGGAAGGGCATGCATGCCCAGGGACGAGGGACGAGGGGGATGTGAGCTTGCAGGAGGATCCCGGGGCATGAGAACCGAGGGAAGGGCAGGGATCTCAGCCCAGTGAGGATGGCACAGGTGAGGAAAAAGGTCAGTCCAGGGCCGGGCACCCTGTGCAATCACAGCTGGTGTGGAGGGTTAGGCAACGGGGAGCCAGAGCCTGTCTGGAGCACTGCTCCTGCTCAAACAGTAGGGATCGAGTAACTTGAAGAGTCCAGTTAGATATTCAGTGAAGCTATGCAGCCTCTGTTGTTGTAGTAATTAAAGGAATTGGTAAACGTCGTGTTGTCCATTACTTGACACACTCTGCATATACTTTCTGATCCCTCTCTACTTTAACTCCCTCATATATATAATGGAAGTTTTAAATCTCTTTCCAAACTGGGTAGTCTAGGGGCACCTAGGTGGCTCAGTCAGTGAAGTGTCTGACTCTTGATTTCGGCTCAGGTCATGACCTCAGAGTCGTGAGATAGGGCCCCAAGTAGGGCTCCATGCTGAGCATGCAAACTGCTTAAGATTTTCTTTTCCTCTCCTCTGTCCTTCCCTACCCCCTGCTCTCTCTCAAAAAAAAAAAAAAAGAAAAGAAAAGAAAAGAAAAAAGTGGGTAATCTATAAAGAAACAGACATATCTTCTGTTTTTAAAAATCTCTTTGCCAGTGAGACATGCTTTTATCTGACCCCTTGCTTTCCAAACAACATCCCACTGCCCATATGCCCCACCTATAAGGGGTAAAGAAATGGCTACATAAAATCTTTCCAATATAAATTCTCATGTGAGGGAGTGCTCTTCAATGGGCATCTGAGTCTCCATTTCTACCCTTACTGAAAATGGATTTGAGGCTGCAGACTTTCACTGATAGACGGAAGATACTTTTCAGAAAGCCTATTTATTCTTGGTTGCCAGTTCTCTGAAGGTCCTTTGGCATTTTCTGACTTGTGGTCCTGGAAAATAATTGCCTCCATGCAGCAACCCAAACAGGCAATAGTATAACCAGAGTCGTTATCTTGGATTCTAGATGAGCCGTGATGCTATGAAGTATTCATCCAAAGATCAGTAGTAAAGCGAGTTTTCTTCTGAGGGGATTTCAGTCTTGATGATGAAGCATTTCAAACCAGAAGTCTACCCTGCTCCCACAATAAATTCTCTTTTCTTTGGTAGACATTTATAAAGACCACTCAACGAAACCACAGAAACCATGAAAAATTAGTTTAGATTAATGCATTTTCTGAAAATCATGGTCTAGTGACTGAAGCTTATACTTGGGTATCACTTGATATGTTTTTAATGGAGTTGGTGCAATGTTTTTAAAAAACCACGACATACTTACTCGACGTCAAAGCAAGGCATTTGTTTTAAAAGCCAAGGCACGTTAACAGAAGTGGGGAGGAAAGACAGTAATTCTAGTGAATGTTGGGCAGTGACATTGCCTTTGAGGTCTTCCTCAATAGTTTACTCATCTGGAAACCCAGCCCGAAATGGAGTTTAGCAAACGTGCTGATGTCAAGAATGCTAACCAGGCACTGCCGGGTACTCTGCAGAGATCATTCCAGCACACAAGGCCTCCATTTCCTGGCATCTGTGCCACCCTCTTGGAATGGCCACGCCTGGACTTTAGACTTACTGTTGGCCACAACAGTTTCTAGCAGTGGATCTGATAGTGGGCATACATTTGTCTTAGCCATTGATGATAATGTTTGTCTTCTTAGAAATGTATGTGTTTGCTCTAATACCACTCCTTCATATTGATCTCATGCTTGGCGACATACCAAGGACAACCCTGAGAAAGAGGCAAGGCAGGTATCTTCTCCTTGCTCCAGAGAGAGGAAGAGCTCAGGGAAGTTGGAGCTTGCCCGACTAGGAGAGTGGGCACTAGAACCAGGTCCAGCTCCAAAATGGAGTGCATTTTCCAGTAAGTCCATTGTCTCGGCATCATATGAGATGCTGTCCCCACAAAGCTTTACCCACACACAGCTGAGCAATGTGCCTTCTCGCTTTTCTCCAATGAATGGTTACGAACAGAGGTTCTGGGAGGAGGCAGACTGCAGTTCACTCCAGCTCGGCCACTTTCTCGCTTTGGACTCTTGAACAGAGGCAGAGCTTCTCTGAACCTCAAGTTCTGCATCTGTGTGAGACAGAGCGTCCAAATCCCCTGCCATGGGTCCCCATGCCATCTCTGCCAGGTCAGACTGAAGGCTCTAGATTCAGTGAAGGCTGACACAAAGATTTCCTTCTATGTAACAAAGGATTCCCCAGAGTGGAAGGAGACCTTGGGCTTCTGTGGTCTTCGAGAGGCAAACCCTTAGGCTCAGCTTGGTCCAGAGGGAAGATTTTTCTCGCCACTCTGAAAGCCCCAACAGAAAACCCCGATCGGCATTTATCAGAGTGGATCAGTGTGGCAAGGAAGACCCCAGGGCCTCAGAGGGGATGTCCCTGTGGGGAAGGGGTGTCCAGGCTGGTGAACCTGACTTAATACAAAGATCTGGTGGTTCCTGGGGAAGAGCTGAACCTAGTACATAGGCGGTGAGGCTGGGAACCCTTGGGGACCCAGCCCCTCAGGCACAATGAGGCCATATATTGGAGCCCAAGTGTGAGGCATGACTTTGTTATGATCAGAAATCTTGTTCAGCCAGGGTGCCAATGTGGGGTGGCAAATGTCCCCAATGGTGCCCTGTGTGGCATTAGCCAAAGAGGATGGGATACTCCCCTGCCATTTCTTTAAGGGGTCCCCAAAAACCCTCTTGGGGTGGGGTATGCCCTGGAAAGTTGGAGGAATCAAAGGTAGGAGATATCCGTGGCCTCTTGCTCCAGCTCTGTTCAAAATGATGTGGGCACTCAAGTGATTAATAGGAAAAAGAGGGGCATGCAATGCGAGTAGGTGGCATGGCCCTTCTGGTCAAAATGCTTCACACGAGGTTGTGAGGATTTGGTGAGGTGACTGTACAGTTCTTGGCACAGCAACTGGCTCCTAGGGATTGTCATCGCTGTCACTACTATGATGTCACTCCAAGGGCCTCAGGCAGAGCACCCAGAGCCAGTGGGCTTCTGAGGGAGGTGTCCTGATGTCGAAGCAACACAGGCTGGAGTCTGCACCCCGGGGTGGAAGTCCTCGTAGCTTCGGTTCCAGTGACAATGAAAATGGGGCCAATAAGAAGAGGCACCTTTCCAGGGAAGCTCTCCCACGGGAGCCCAGGATATACGGAAAGTGGAGGCAAAACAACCTTTGAAATGTATGGAAAATTTTTTCATATCTTGGAGCTTATATATGAAAGAAACTGGAGAGCTTTCCCAAATTTGACATTAATCTTAACAGTTAGATGCAATCACCAACAACAAGCTGTGGAACTGGAAGAGACTAAGTTACTATTTTCCATCAGAAATAAAAAGCACGGTCCGAGGCGCTTCAGGAGCCACGGCTTCGGTGCAGACATGGACAAGTTCAAGAACCACACCATGCACAACCTCATGAAAATGGCACAGGAATGGCATCAGGAAACCCCATCACAAAGATATGCATCTCTTAACGGGGAGGAGTCCAAGTTCCTGAGGAACACACACTTTTCCAAGAAGAATGAAATGCAGGCCAGCAATGCCAAGGTCATGGGTGCACGTGCCAAGGCTATCAAGGCCCTCGTCAAGCCCAAGAAGGTCAAACCCAAGCTCCCAAAGGTGCCCAGACCCCACAAAGGCTCCAGTGTAGAAGCTTCTGACAGCGTGAGGACGGAAGGACTGCTGTGACCCTTGGGCGTCTCTCTGCATGGGGTCAGTGTCCTATGCTCTTGGTACAGATAAACCTGTGATGGGATGGGCCAAAAACAAACACACAGAAAAGAAATAAAAAGCAAATGTTGATCAACTTGGCTAGGGGAAAGAATGAATTACCTTTCTCTTTCCTAATTGAAAACATTGTTATGGAAAGCAATCCAAGAGCCCAAGACTAAAGCCGTGGAAGGGGCAGTATTGTAATATAAAGGTGAGTGAGTCAGTTCATTAATAAAAAATAAAACTGTTAAGGATTTCGTGACGTTTCCGGTTTAGCCTAAAATTTGTATTTGGAACTTTTCGTGCTAAATATTCACTGTGTATCCGATTTTATTTTATAATTTGGAGTACTTTTTCTTAAAGAGGCCTCCTAAAATTGTAGAAGCTTCTGGACCCACCAAGCCAGTATCTGCCCATGTTAATAATACTACCTATTTTTGACATCGTGATAGTGAAAAGCTCTCTACATATGCTGCCCATCGACCCGGAGAGGAGCTTCAGGGGGCTTTCTGGAAGGAGGTGGGAGCCACTGAGAAGACAGATACAGAGAAAAAACCTTGCCGTGACAAGACAGTGAGCAATCAGAAAAGACAGGTGGAGTCAGTACAGTGAAGACAGAGGTTGGCAGCTAAGAAAACCAAATTTGAAGTTGTGAAGGCCGATCCTGAGAAAAGTTTCCAAGTAGAGTAGGAATGTGGCCCCCAGAAAAGGGTTGAAGAGGCCTGTTTTCGGGGCCTCATCTGTTTCTCAACTAGCAGCCTCCCTCAGACCAAGCAGATGTGGTTCTTGATAGAAGTTGACATATACTCTCTGAAGAATTAGATGCAGGCCAACCAGAGTCCATCATGCTGGGAGAAAACTAGGAGCAGTTTATGATGTGGGATCCATGTCAAAAGTCTGCCTCCTTCCCTTAGGGCCTATGGCTTCATTCCCCTAATTGAGGAAGACATCTTGGCTTAGAAGCCTCAGTCCTCAGCTCCTTGCTCTGTTAGACAGACAGGAAGTGAGACAAAGGTGGGGCAATAAAACATGAAGGTTCCTGAACTCATATGTAGAGCTGTCTGTTTGAATTCCCATCTGGCTTTCACCTTGCACTTCCTTTCTGCAGATAAAGCTGCGTGCACCATGGGAGGGGTGGAAGAATAAGTGGGTTCCACCGCATCTGGGCAAGAGTCCTGAGGAGATGTCTGTCTTCTAGCCTGGTTTGGGAGGGCTCTGGTTCTGGGGGCACTGCCATTCCCTGCTGTACAGAAAGGGGCTGGGAGCAGGAGGCTACCCAGAGGTGCACATAAGGCTGCATTCTGAGGAAACATCTGATTGGTCTTCCAGACCTGGTGGCTAAGCCTTCAAGGGTGGGTTCTGCTCTCTGGCGCCCTCTGCTGTGGCTGAGCAGATCAGATACCCCTGTGGGTTGAGGCAAGAGTAGAAACTCCCGCAACCCTTCCCTGGGCTGAATTGGGTGAGGATATCAGAGACACAGATGGCCAGGGCCTGGGGTGCAAAAGATGAGTAGAATGGCAACGTGAAAGGTAAGACTGACCATACTCTTCATGTTTGTGGAACTGCAGTTGGCCTGTAGAACTGTACGTGTCCGCGCAGGAATGGATGTTAGTACTTGCCCGGTCCAACCTCTTCATTTACTAGCAGGGGGATACATACAGCAGGTAAAGGTAAGGCCATTAGCAGCACAAGAAGTTCAGAAGAGTAGGGTTATGGGGGCTTAGGAGAAATCTTCACCTCTCTTCACGATTATCCATGGAGGATCTTACAAGTGAGAGCTTTGAAGCTGCTCAAATAATTTATTGGAGATTATAGATGGATTGATTCTAAGGGGAGGGGGCAGGGGAAAAAAGGAACATGGTACTCCAGGAAGGGCAAACTCCTGAATGTAGAGGATCGGGACAAGGAGACACGTGCTCAGAAAAAAGATGGTGAACATGAAGATAAAAAACCAGAAAACCAACCCACAATTTCTACGTTTCCTTAAAATAATCAGAACAGTTGGAATGGCTATACTGGACTCCATTCCCGCCCTGGAAGAATACCTTCCAGAGCTGAGAAAGGAGTGAATATGCAGACTGAAGGTGATCACCTCATTCCAGGCATATTAAATAAAAGAAACGCACATCAAGACGCATTCCATTGAAATGTTTGAATTCCGAGAATACCTTTTAAAATCCTATTAACAGGACTGGAAAAAGGTAACATTCAAAAGGAGTATCGATCAGGCTTATTCCAGAGGTTTTTCCTTGGAAAACCCTGGAATAGCATGCATTCATTACCAGAGCCACAACGTTTGGAAAGTAAGGATGGGAACCTGAGAAAGGTAAATCCAGCCATCATTCCAACAAAAGCAAATGCCCCGTGTGTCGTGTTTTGTGTCTTGGGTCAGGTTCTCTGGGAAGCAGACTCTGGGATGGGGAGCTGTGTGTCTGGCCTGCAGGGGGTTGACCGGGCACGTGCTCCAGAAGGACGCCCTGGGGGGAGAGCGAGGTGAGCAGAATGTGGAGGGGGAAGAGCTGAGCTGCAATACGTTTCAGCCAATTGTACATGGAGCTCTGGGGCTGAGGTAGCCCTTGGAATTATCTGGAATTGAGCCAAGGCGGGCCTCATGCCCCTGCAGAGATAAGAGGAAGCCCCTGAACAAGGAGTGGCCCTGGTCAGGGCATCCCCCTTCCACTTACCGCAGTTCTGAGAGGGGCTGCCAGCTGGGACCATCAGCAGCTGGGGGGTGAGCGCCTAAGTCCTGAAGGGACCCTTTAACATCACATTGTTAGAAAACATCTTTCCTAAAGGCATACCCCGGCCCGCGCAGGGAGATTATAGATGGATTGATTCTGACAATATGAAAAGACAGGAGCGTTTTCCTCATTTATGTTTAACCCCAGACCCTGTTTGACTACATATTTCAGGCAACCATGGGGCAAAGACTGGTCCCTGAGTTTTCCCATATCATTCTTATCCTGGCTTCTAGAAATGCCTCCCACAGCCTGGTGGAATCTCCTACCACAATTTACTGCCACTTAGAAGAGCACCTGGTAAGTTTCCCTCCCGTCTTTCTTAATATGGGTGAATCTCTATACAAGGCTAGAACCTTGTGCTGGGTGGCTCAGCAAACCAAGAGGCTTTCATTCCTCTCGCAGAAAAGCAAAGTTTGATATGGCAAAATAACGACCATTTCAGAAGGAGTTAATGATGATTTTCTACATCTTTAAAATCCTCGCCGAGGCAGCCACTCTGGAGAACAAGTTTGGAGGTTCCTCAAAAAGTTAAAAATAGAGCTACCCTACAATCCAGCAATTGTGCTACTAGGGATTTACCCAAAGGATACAAAAATATAGATTTGAAGGGGCACATGCACCCCAATGTTTATAGCAGCATTATCAACAATAGTCAAATTATGGAAAGATCCCAAATGTCCATCAACTGGTGAATGGATAAAGAAGATGTGGTGTATATATACACAATGCAATATTATTCAGCCACCAGAAAGAACGAAATCTTTCCATTTGCAACAACGTGGATGGAGCTAGAGAGTATTGTCCTCAGTGAAATAGGTCAGAGAAAGACAAATACTGTATGATTTCACTCGTGTGGAATTTAAGAAAGAAAACA
The DNA here is from genome assembly GCF_002201575.2 of Neomonachus schauinslandi. Taxonomy (NCBI): domain Eukaryota; kingdom Metazoa; phylum Chordata; class Mammalia; order Carnivora; family Phocidae; genus Neomonachus; species Neomonachus schauinslandi. The sequence goes on along the minus strand of NC_058407.1, from coordinate 97,336,990 downwards.
GATGAACATATGGAAAGGGGGAAAAAAAGAAGAGAGAGAGGGGGAAACAAACCATAAGAGACTCTTAATGACAGAGAACAAACTGAGGGTTGCTGAAGGGGAGGAGGGTGGGGGATGGGTTAAATGGGTGATGTGTATTAAGGAAGGCACTTGTACTGAGCACTGGGTGTTATATGTAAGTGATGAATCACTCAATTCTACTCCTGAAACCAATATTACACTGCATGTTAACTAAAATTTAAATAAAAATATGAAAAGAAAAAAAGGTATATCTCCTGTAGACAGAAAAAAAAAAATTTAACTCGATGGGAGGAGTCCTCTTATAATGTATACATGTATCAAATCACCATGCTGTATACTTTAAATATCTTACAATTTTATTTGTCAATTATACCTCAATAAAGCTGAAAAATGTAGGAAGGGAGGAAGGAAGGAAGGAAGGAAGGAAGGAAGGAAGGAAAGAAGGAAAGAAGGAAGGAAGGAAGGAAGGAAAGAAGGAAAGAAAGAAGGAAGGAAGGAAGGAAGGAATCCTCACTGAGAAAAAGCATCATTTATTTTCCCAAGCAGGATTGTTCCAGAACAGGGCTGCTCCGAAGAGGCTGTGAGAGAGGAAAATGGGAAGGGAAGTCTACCTCTTATTCTACCCTCTTTTCTTTACAATGAGCGCATCAGGGAAATAGCCATTAAGCTTATTTATTTAAATCAACTATCAAATGGATTCCATTTCTTTTTATTCTTAATAAGGAAAAACTGATGAACCCAGTGGTAAATACAGTTGGTCACAAAGCCCTCCACCTGGAGCTCATGGCTGTTTCTCTTGGAGGTAAAAACTTAGATGATTTAAACTGTTTTATTTATGTTTTACTTTTTCTGCATTTTCTAAATATTCTTCAATGAGTATATATTACTTGTATGATTAAACAAAATAGATGCTATTACAGACCAATGTAGGTGACCACACATACACCACAAGAACACAAATGAACTCAAAATAAACCCAAATATTAACTGTTACTATTTCGGAGAAAGGACATAAGAAAAGGAGTGATATTTTTTTCCTTTCTTCAGTGTTTCAGATGTTTGTTCACAATTATTTTTTTTTTACATTTTATAGTGAAATCACAAAATTAATTACCTCAAAGAGCTCAGAGAAGGTTTTATTGTTTAAGTTAGGGACTGCACCTACCATGTCTTTACCCAGCTTAACAAGTCCTTTGGGAAGTTCTTCTTACTTAGCCTAAATCCCAGGTGCTGCCCTGTTAGGCGGGCATGTGTGATGGTCTTGCTGGTAACGGGAGTGCTGCTGAGATGGTTTGGGCCTGGGGGTGGGGGCAAATCACAGAATCCCTAATTCACTTGTAGTGGGAGAGAGGGAGAAAGCAGAATCCTTTCAGGGTGGAAACCTATTATCTGGGCAGATGAAATCTCCCTTCCTCCCCACCTAGGTCTCCCCAGGAGGCGCCATCTGACCTGGTCTCTCGGGGGGAGCTCTGGCCACCCCTAGCTTCCACACCCAATCTCCAGTCCCTTAACGGGACAGAGTGGGGCAGGAAAAAACAAAGCAAAAGGTCCATTATGCGAAGGAAATAGAATGGAGCTCCTACGCGCACTACTAATCCCCTCTACCTTGCTCAACTTTTTTTTTTTCCTCCATAGCATCTCATACCTTCTCACATTCTGTATAGTTTATATTCGCTGTTCATGATGTCTTCCTGACTCACCCACAAGAACGTAAGCTCCCGGGGGCAGGAATCATTGTGTCGAGTGATGTATCCCGAGTGCCCAATACAGAGCCCAACACGTAGTAGGTGGTCGGTACGTAATTTTGAATACGATTCAAAACAGAAAACTGAAATTTACGGGACAAAAGGATTGATGAGATACACAAAGTGGAAACAGCAAGACAGCATATACCGCGGAATTATAACTAAAAATACGCATCAGTTTGAGAGGGGTTGAGAGCCTGGAAGGAAACACAGCAATTGCTGATGTTGATTCTAAATTTGGGGGACTGTGGATGACTTGGCTTTCTTCTTCGTTGGTTTTCTGATCGTCTGACTCTTGGGGTGCAAGTGGCACTTCTGTGATCATATGAAAATGTTTACTTGGAAAAAAGAGGGAAGAGAGGTGGGGTCCTGAGCCAGCCGCGGTCAGCGCGCAGAGGATGTCTTGGTGCTGGAGGCAGCCCCGGACCCTCAGTGTGGAAATACCAACCCCACCCACCCTGGAAGGACTCGTCCTTGGGGAAAGCCTCCCTTTTATGTGCCTGGAATCTCCATGTCATTAACGCTCCTGAGGGAAATTTCTCTCCCGTGGACCACTCCCCTCTTCCCAAGTTAGCCGAAGCCTGTTGTAGGGCGATGCAGTGTTCTGTTTTGATAATACCGAGTGTGCATCCAGGCTCACGTGCTGAGCGTGACCACGGAGGCCTGATGTGGTTAAAGTGTGCTGTAGGACTACTGGTACGTGAGCAGCGTGGGACAGCCTTGTCTGCTGCCCCCACTAAAGCTGTGCCCTGGTGTCCCCTTAAAAGAAGGGACCACTTTCCAGAGCAAGAGCTGGCGGCAGCGCCACCCTGCACGTGGCCAGGAGGCAACAGAAGCCACAGGGAGCAGCAAGGATGACCAGCCCAGCACCCGTGGGCCCTGAGATCACCAGGTGTGCTGAAACCTGAGAACACTCAGCTCTCCTCTGGAGCATGGCCCTCCTCGAAGCTTCCATCCAGACACCGAGTTGGACTAGGGCCGGGTCCCAAGGAACGGGACCGTGTAACTGGTTTCTGCATAGCAGGTGGGGTGTGTGAAAGACAATGACAAACGATGTTTGGTCTTCGCTTCCGACCATACTTGAAAATCTCACCCCCCACCCCCAAGGTTCAAAGATGTAACTTTTGAACCATCTTGGGCTTGTCATTAATTCATATGTAAAATGGTAAGCCCCTTACCTCTCCTGCTTTCACATTTCCCTTCTCCCTTGTATTTCTCCTTAGCCCCTATTTACTAGCTGAAATCCTAAACATTCATCAGCTTCTTGTCTATCTCTCCGCAGAAAGGAAGTTCCATGAGGCAGAGATCTCTCTTGGACTCTGCTGTACCTCTCATCTGAGAACAGCATCCGGGATGTAGTAGGTGCTCAATAAATATTGGTCAGAAGCGACAGAAAGCAAGAGACTCAAAGACAAGGAGACGGGGACACCTGGGTGGCTCAGGGTCAGCGTCTGCTTTCGGCTCAGGTCATGATCCCGGGGTTCTGGGATCGAGTCCACATCGGGCTCCCTGCTCAGTGGGGGGCCTGCTTCTCCCTCTCCTCCATGCTCCCGATCTCTCTTACTGTCTCTGTCTCTCTCTCAAATAAATAAATAAAATCTTAAAAAAAAAAAAAGACAAGGAGACGTATCTTTATAAAGAAAGTTTCCATTTATTTTATTACTTTAGATCTGAACCTGCGTTAAGTGATGGTTAGTTGCACAAGCTCAAAGCATCCCTGTGACATGAACTGGAGACAAGCCCAGGTTTGGACCTCTGCCACTCACCATTAAGTCCAGTGGTCACAGCAATCAGCCCTGTGACTTAATTTGCACCCAGTGGGGCTGTGACAGCCCCGGCTGCAAAGACTCAGAGGGATCTGCTCAGGGAGATGGTGGGAAGGGGTGAAGGATCCCTCAGGATGGGGGCTCACTTCTCTCCCAGCCTGTGGCCACCTGAGAGAGGACACCTGAGGGAATGCAGGGAAGGCTCATGGTGCCTGGGAGCCCAGGGGTAGAGACGCCCAGTTCTTTCACCAAGTGACTCAAAATAGGGTCCCAAGCCCCCAGAAGGATACAAAGAGGACCTAAAAGAAACTTAAGCTTGAAGTTTCTGAGAAGCAGCCCCATTTCTCTTCCTGCCTGTGCTCCTTCTCTCGCTCGCTCTAGCCTCTCTCTCTCTCTGCACACGCACACCTTGCCAAGACCCCGGCAGGCTGGACCCCGGCAGACGTGGACCAGGAGGCCCGAGCAGGTGCACAGCCGCTCTCTGTGAGGTCCCTGGCTGCTGCGGCGGCCCCCAAGCGGGGCTGGCTCACTCACACGTTTGTGTGCTGAGAACCAGAGGACGCGATGCTGCCCGGCTGGCTCCGGCCCGAGGGTGCTGAGCTGGGCGCCCGGCTCGTGCTGCGCCGCCCCCCTCCCAGGCTCCTCTGGGCCGGCTCGTCCGTCAGCTTGAGTTTCTCATGCTCCTCTTTCAGGAAGAAGTCCACCAACAAGCCCTTCTCTTTCTTGATCTGGTCGCTGATGTCCGTGGGGATGTCGGGAATCATCCAGTCCACAAGGACACTCAGGAACATCACGAGGTTCTGCCAAAAGCCAGGGAGAGGGGTTGAGAGGAGAGGCCCGGCCCAGTGGGACACCAGGGCTTCCCCCCGACGGTCACCCTTGCCCATCAGAGTGGGGCGGGCGGTGTGGCGCCGAGGCGGGGGCGGTGGCAAGCACAGACCCAGGAGCAGGACACCGCCGTGCCCTTCTGGTTCTGCTACTTTCTAGCAGGTGCCCCGAGCTGGCGGGCAGAGGTGCCCCGCAGCATCCCCATATAGAAAGTGTAGCAGTTAAATAAGTACCTGTCCCCCGAGCTGTTGTGAGGATGACACCAGTCAGTGCCTCACACGGGGCGGGGCTGTTGCTGGCCTCCTCCTGTCCTTCCTGCCCGGCCTCTCAGCCCGCAGGCGCCCTGCTCCAGCGCTCCCTGGGAAGTGGGCACAGGGCCCGCTGGCCCCCCCAGAGCTCCCCCCAAGCCCGCTGCTCCTCTCTGGCTTCCAGCCCGCCCTCAGTCCTCCAGGTCAGAGATGGACCTTTGGTTTCTGCGCTGACTTCTGGCCTCAGCCAACCTCGCCCTCACCCGATCCCGCTCTCTCTCCCATTCCGCTGAACAGGCCACACCAGCCCATCTAGGGCCCCTGCCTGCAGCTGCCCCTTCTCCATTCTCAGCTTCTGTGCACGCTGGTAACTGGCTTCCTTCTTCCACCTGCTGAGCCCCACCCCTGCGCTTGCAAACATTCCTGCAGCACTTCCCACTGAAGTGGCGAATACCTCACAACAGCGCCAGCTCAGCCCGGTACATGGCAGCTCCCTTCATAGCCCGGTTCCCCCCCAGTTCGCCCCCCCCCCCCCCCCGAGCTGGGGCATTCTCTGCCCTCCAGGCACACGTGCACTCTGAGATCCGGGACAGCGACGGAGCCCCAGACGAGATCTCTAGGGCACGGCTGTCTTCCAGGCTCTAAACCTATTCCCACCTTGACCTTGACCCTCCCCTACACCTAGGGGCCCAGGGGAGGGCCAGCGGACCAGCTGCTGCGTCCAGAGGCTCCTGGGTGCCTTTCATGCTCTAGAGCGGCTTCAAGCCACACTCTCCTCTTAAACCAACTTTCACAGTGTTAACATAACAAGTGTTCCATGTGACCTGTGGGAAAGCCAGGGGACGCCTGCAGGGGGGAGCAGCTTTTCAAATCCATCGCCCCATCTCCCCAGAGCAAGAATGGCTGTCTTCTTTAGGTGAAAGACTAGCCGATGGGCTTCTCCACTTCCTGGGCCAGGGTCGGGCCAGGATATCTTAGAGCCCCCCAGAGATCTGCCTTCAGGGAATACAAAAGCCTGAGGGAGTGGAAGAGAAAAGGATCTGGGCTCGCACTCCAGCCCCTCTTGAAGGGCGGCAGGACCCCTAGTGGGACCTGGGGCCGCACACCCGCAGATCTTGGCCATGCAACCCGAGCTATGGCTATTGTCAGAGATAGCGATCGTGGGGCTCGAGTTTGCTATTCATCCATGGAGGCATGGCCGGATGGCTCTGGAGCCCTCCCCACCAGATGTCTCAGGGGCCGGAGCACGCTAACAAAGGAGGGAGCCAGCTGAGAGCTAGAAGAATGGTTCAGAACTCGAGCCCTTTCTTGAGCTGCGGAGACCAGGCGGGGCTCTGTTTGTCTGCAGTAGGGTTGAGACTCTGGTCCCCACTGCTCTTCTCGCTTCCTTTCTTGTCTTAGGTCTAAATGGGACTCTGTCTCCACCCTGCATCTCACCCCACATCTTCTTGTAACCTTACTCTGCATTCTATTCTCTTTCTGCAAATCCATCCATTAATGGAAGTCCTCTTGAGAGTGCTCCCTGCCTCCTCCACTTGCAGAGACCCCTGTGTCACAGTGTCCTGAAAGCATGGGGCAGAGGGGCAGGAGAGGAGACAAGGCTGTCTTTACCCCTGCAGCCCAGATTCTATTCCTTATCTGAACAACTCACCTGGAAGATGATGACGAAAGCCAGACGGGCAGACAGAATGGCCCAGTACTGTTTGGAAAACTCATATGGGTTCGGGGCCCACGGCGGCTCTCGGTAATCCTTAAACCTGCCCAGAGAGAAATGTGGTGTTAAGACTGGGAAGAGACGGAGGGAAGCGGGTGCTTCTGATCCTCAAGGATCGGAGCAGCAGGTAAGCCTCAGGCTCCCAGACTTGGGAAATAGCAGGAGGCAGGGAAGGAGGAATTCACAGCCCCACCAACAAGCGTCCATGGAATAAAAGGACCAAAGTCCTAAAAAAAACCCAGTGTTGGCCTGGAAATGTCTTTTTCCTACTCTCTCTCTTGAACATCCCCCACGGCTTCCTCTGGTGTCTGGATTCTTCTTCCAGAGAAGCCCAAGAATCATGAGAAGAGCCCAGCACAGTGGTCCATGTTGGCCCCACTGGCCATGAGCTCAAGAGGGGAGGGAGATGCCCAGAAACTTTGGACAGCTCTCAGCAGCCCCTGGGCTCAGGGATGACACAGGTGGCTGCAGACAACCCCAGGCTTCCTTCCTGGCTGGCTGCTTCGGGACCATGGCCATAGAGGTGGCTTCATTCTTGCACCCCAAGGAAGGCTGACTCAAACCAAGCTCAAGGCTGAGTGAATTTGGGGGAATGGTGGTAATAGTGATGGTTGGTCAGTATCCTCTTCTACTGACCACATTTATGATCTGTCCATGTGGCTTAAGAAACAAAATGTCAGCGTCTGACATGAGCCCAGGCCTCTTTCTCAGACCCATGGAGAGATTTTCCTCACTGCTGCCTTTTCACCCCCATTCTGTGATGACTCATGTTAAAAACCACTCATTTTCGGGGCACCTGCGTGGCTCAGTCAGCTAAGCATCTGACTCTTGATTTTGGCTCAGGTCATGATCTCAGGGTCCTGAGATCAAGCCCCACATCAGGCTCAGCAGGGAGCCTGCTTGAGATTCTCTCTCTCCCACCCCCTCTGCCACTCCCCCAAAAAAGGCTCGTTTTCTCAGACTCAGTTTTTTCTAAGCCTGGACAAGTGACAAGAGCTGGTACCAGAAGAATTATGACCCTTCATGGAACTGTCTTCTCCATGGAATTCAACAGATCTTTGAGGCTTAGTCAAAGCAAAATGAGCCCTGGGGGAAGGAGTGGGGCACACGGCTGCCGAGGAAGGCAGGGTGGGGACTCTGTCTGAGGAGGGGCCAACAAGGAAAACGACCTACGCTGAACATGCAATACGCACCAATCCCTGAGCAAGGAGCTTTTCTGGATGCTTTCCCATTCAATCTCCACAGCATCTTCCGGCAGGCACCGATATCCCGACAGAATGAATATAGGGGGACACTGAGGCTCAGGGAAGGTCAGTTACTTGCCCAGGTCTCTCTCATGGCCAGCAAGAACTAGAGTCAAGGCGAGAATCCCAGTCTGGCTGAAGGCAGGCCTTTCCTCTATTGTCACAAAGCACCTCGCCAAGAGCTGCAGTTTGAGGTGGGGGATTCAGAAATGGGTGTTTTGGGGTTTTTTAAGATTGATTTTTAAGATGTATTTACTTACTTGAGAGAGAGAGAGTAGGGGGAGGAGCAGAGGGAGAGAGAGAATCTCGAGGAGACTCCCCAATGAGCGCGGAGCCCAACGTGAGGCTTGATCCCACCACCCTGAGATCACCACCTGAGCTGAAACCAAGAGTCGGATGCTTAATGGACTGAGCCACCCAGGCGCCCAAAAAATGGGTGCTTTTGTCCCTTCCCCACCCAGAATGAGCCAGCTGCCCTAAAAGATCCGGGTAAAAGCATGGTGGCTTCCAACTGTCCACAGAGAGATGCAGGAAGAAGAGAAGGAAAGAAGAGGAAGAGGAAAAGAGATGCACACAGACAGAAAGAAAAAGGCAGAGCGACAGAGTCAACAACAGGAAGAGACAAACAGACATGGACAGGAAGCAGTCGACTAGGGTTGGGCAGGAGGCCAGGAGCTGTCCCTTCCCCACCTCCCCCTTCCAACAGCTGATCACAGCTGTTGCAGGCTTGCTTTGACATCCGGATGAAAAGCAAAGCTAACTGCAGCCCAGCAAAACGTGACGGGATTCAGCATATCCATCCGAGGCTGAGGACAGAAGCACGGCCAGCTCCAGATTAGGCTTGCTAACAGGAGAGAGGGAGAGCATGGCTAAATGGAGAAGGACACCTTGGGGTGGGAAAAAGCTCAGGCTCACTGCCCTCCAGCTGCCCCCCAAAAGACCCCATGGTCCCCCAAGGGGATTTATCTACTCTTCTCAAGACCTCAGGAGGACAGGTGTGACACATCCGCCCACTCTGTACCATGAGGACACCCTTCCCCAGGTCCAGCCCCATCCCTCCTGCTATAACCAGTCTGTTTCCCTTGTGTTCTAGCTCCATCAATGAAGGAACAGCTGCTCATTGACCTTGCTCTAGGGGCCACTGCTCACCCCTCTTTTTTCCCAGTCTGAAAAGAACCCATAAATAATCTAATTCTGGTCCCACCTCTGATACTAACACCACAGATTTTGGAGATGTCCCTTTGCCCTCCCTGAGTGTCCAAAACATTTTTAAAATTTAACAAACACATCCATTGAATCAAAGATCTGGGAAAGAGTAACATAGATATTTCCAGAAAGCTTTACTTGAAAACACCCCCATGCCAATGGGCTAAAGGTAGCTCTGGTAGGACCTAGAGGACGAACTATCCATAGAAAAGAACAATGTACAATTTAATGAATTATGCGTCTGTTCATCTTTCCCTTTCTGAAGCTAACTTTTAAAAAGAACTATGACCTACAGTAGTAAGAAATCATTTTCCATTAATGCATATGTAAGTATGTCACTGAAATGAAAATCACACCCTTGCCGTGTGCAATGCCCCGATATTTTTTGATTCTATTCTCTCCTGTCTTATCCTATTCTCGTCTTTAAAATGCTGATCCTGACCCACTAAGGTGATTTTCTAACCCATTCATGAACAATGACTCATAGTTTGAAAAATATTATTCCCGCAAGCCTCTGCCACCAGGAAAGGATTGGTTGTTTACATTCCAATATAAGTTCAGATTTCATCATTTTTTTCAAGTGTCATCCTAAGAAGTCAAGCTTAGCAAATGTTTTCACTGAGTAACAAGAAGACACTACTTAAACAAAGAGATAATTTTTAAGACTAGAAATGGCCACAAAAGATGAGTGACCGGGGTGCCTGGGTGGCTCAGTCAATTAAGCGTCTGCCTTCGGCTCAGGTCACGATCCCAGGGTCCTGGGATCGAGTCCTGCGTCGGGCTCCCCGCTCAGTGGGGAATCTGCTTCTCCCTCTCCTTGTGCTGCTCCCCCTGCTTGTGCATCCTCTCTCGCTCGCTCGCTCTCTGTCAAGTAAATGAATAAAATCTTAAAAAAAAAAAAAAAGACGAGTGATCAATGAACTTAATTGTGTCCACCATGACACATGAGCTGTCGGCCAGGTGTGTTTAGCTTCTAAGCCCAGTGCCCAGCACTGGCAAAAGCATGGGCTTTGGAGTCACCAGGTGAGGGCTTGATGCAACCTCTACCACTTTGGTTCTATGTCCTCTAGAAAGTTACCCGATGTTCTGATGGCCAAGGTGCTGGTCTAAAAAATGGCCTCAACATTCCATCTTACAGGGATGTAATGAAGAGGAAATGTCAATGAAGAGCATGTGGCACACCACCCGACCTATCAGATATATGCCCAATAAACAGTAGCTATTCTTTCTCCTTTGCCTGGAGGTAGCTGACACCTCTCCTATGAAGAGGACAGAGCACATATACCCCTGCTCCCAGTGCCTCCTGGCATTCCAGGGGGATTTTTGAGCTCTTGGGCACAGATGCTCCAAGCTTCTCCTCATGCTGATATGAATCAGAAAGAGTCAGCCATCACCACAACTGCCAGGGTCTTCTCCCAGGATCTGCGTCCAGGTAAATGGCACAAAATAGGGAAGCCTCAGGCCAGTGGGCGGTAGAACTTCTGCTCCATTCCCAGCAGCTCAAAGGCCTTCCAAAACCAGATGCTTCTCCCTGGTTGAGGGAGTGTGGTTCTCCCAAAGTCTCGCTGAGTGGCGAAGCACTGGGTGAACCCCCACATCTGGTCACTTCCTGCACCTGCTGGCTGGGATTTAAGTTCAGAGGTATGATTTTAGGAACCATTCCTAGATCTCATCCTCACCACTCCAAAGCTCTCCTTATTCTTTTGAGCCTTAGTATTAATTTTGAGAGTGCCCTTGAGTCTGGTAATAATGAGAGGTTTGCAATTACAAAACCACTGGAGTGTCTAAACAGCAAGTGTGCACTGGGAGTGGCCTCTGTCACTTACTAGCTATAAGACCCCGAGAAACCTGTTTCTCATCTCTGAACCTCAGCATTCGAATCTGTAAAATGGAGCTAGTAAAACATGCATCTCCATGCTGAGCACACAGAAGTGCTCCAGCTCTCTCCCACCAACCACAAATAAATGAACGTGTACATGCATGCACGTGCATGTACATCAAATGTTAAAGGAAAGCACAGTGAAAATTAAGTAAGACAATGCATGTGACTGTGATTTCTGGAGGCTTCCACAGAGAATAAATACAATGGTTTCTTCCGGGAGAGAATGACTGGGGTCAGGACTATGAAGAAAGTGTTTTCCTTTTGTATATATACATATATATATACAGAATTGCTTTTATGATAAAAAAAATCATAATTCCAAAAGGATATAATTAATGGCAATATTTGGGGGACCCAAACACATTTTTATACTAAGCTTTGAGGAGCAAAATTATAGTGTTAACTGAGACAGACTCATAAACAGTAAGTGAAACTGGTACAAAACTCATTATTATAATTTAGCTTTAAATTACTTCAAGATTATATCTAGATTGTTCTAACACTATGAAGAATCACAGGGAGTTGAATTTATACACTACCTAAAGAAATAAGGTTCCCATTAATTCAAAATATATTTCATTATTTTAAACAAAGCCATGAAACCCCTTAAAGGTTCTATGAGCTCACTTGGTGTTAACGCACGGAAGAGTCTGAGAAAGACGTGCACAAATGCCTTGCCATGAGTACCGTTGGGGAGGTGCCTAGGACCAGGCAGAGGGTAGGGTGGACGTGGGACAGAGTCAGAGAGGCTGCCCGTAATGTTTAGGGTTTTTAGTATGTTACATGTATCATGAAATAATTAAATTTTTTAAGAAAGAAGCAGAAAAGAATCTTTGGAGATTATTCATTCCATGTCCCCATTTTTACAGATGGGGACACTGAGGTGTGAAGGGGAAAGAGAGACTCCTGGCTCAGATGTCCCCCTCCCATCCTCACTTGCAGGGGTGGCCAGTGACAGGGACAGGGACATCTGCCACAATTCATCATCATCCAAAATCGCCGTAGGCAGGAAGTGTGCCAAAGTAACAAACTGAGGAGTTAGTCATCAACAATCAGGGACGGCTTTTTCCAAAAATGAGGTTTTAGTTACATTATGAATCAGTTAGGAAATACATTTCTCAACTCCAAACAGTGGTATGTTTAAAAAAATTGTTTTAATAGTCCCAATGGAAATTAATGTCATATTAATGCTAAACACCATTACATACAGTATTTTCATACCATCTGAGCTACTTCAAACTGCCTTCTGAAATTGGCCTTTAACAAGGGAAAACAGTACAGGCAATTAGGAACTAATGAGAACCACGTTAATCCAGGGGTCGATAAAGATCAGGAAAGGCGACGCCCAGAAAAGCTGACTCTCCCTCTGGATTCAGCGAGGAGCAGATGAGAGACAGCCATGCACTGAAGAGAACTATCCTCTTCAAAGACTCTTCATGTGACCTGGGGATATGAAAGAACTCAGGCCCTGCGGAGAAACCCAGCAGGCGCCACCCAAGGATGCTCAGCACCCCCACAGCAGGCCCATTGGGTTGACCATGCCCAAGTAGGCTCCCCAGTTTCCAGGCCCCAGATCCTTGGCCAGGTCCTCCCCTGCCGGCCCCTCCGCTCCCTTCCAATGGAGCCAGGAGCCTGGGCCACCATCCGCCCTCCAGGACATGGTAGCCCTTCTGCCCTGTCAATAGCCACTGCCCCTGCCCGCAGACCGCCGTCATCGGACTATTTATGAAGCAGCCCTGCCAGAGCAGTGAAAGGACTGACGCAAACATTGCTCCAAAAATGCTGGGAATGCATCTCAAATGGGCAGCTGGAGACTTGTCCTAACTTTTACTGCTATTTTTAAGATACCTCTATCCCTGGCGAGGCTGGGTTAGAGCCGGAGACCTCAGTTTTATTTGACCACATTTATCTCCAGAGGTCACTGAAAGCTAAGAATAAGAAGGGTCATCGAGTTCCCAACACTATTTGCCAGAAAACCAGGGCAAACTTTTCATTTCCCACCACGGAAGCAGTTTTAAACACTGGCTTTGGAGCTAGCTCCAGAGCTCTCTCTCCTTCTCTCCCTCCCTTCCCCACCCTCTCTCTCCCTCCCTCTCCTCTCTCTCTTTTTCTCCTGCATTTCTACTTCTTACAGCCACTGATGATTCCTGGCTTACAATATCAGTAGGCTATGCCACCACTTTCTGAGACTCTGGTGAGCCAGCCAAGTTCACACAGCACGCAGTGAGCAGGACCCACTGAGGCAGAGATTTCCATCAATAATTATTATCCATCTAGGAAAAGGTAGCCCCAAAGTACACCTATATGATATCTAGATAATAGGCTGACCCTGCTGTCTGGACACCTGCTTACACCGTAGAATGGAGCATCTCTTTATTTCAAATGTACTCCCCGGTCTTCACACTGCAGCCAGAGAGAACACCAAAGAAAAGTATGATCTCATCCCTGCTCCCTGTGGCTCCCCACTGCCCTAAGAGGGAGTCCACGCACCTCCATATGACCACCATGCTCTTCTTGGTCTGGCTTCTGTATTCTCTTCCTGCCTCGCCCCTCAGTTTATCCACCACTCCAGCTCCCACCACCAAGCACCAAGGAGCCCGTCTACCTGGAAGGCCTTGTTCTCCCCAGACCTCCTTCACCACTTAAGGTCCTTTCCGGTCCCCCAGCACTCTTCCCATTCCTCCCAGGCTGGCTTGGTTGTGTGAATGAGGAACATCGACAAGAGCATCAGTCTGGCCAAGAGCATCAGTCTGGCCAACCTTGCACCGTTCGACCTTCAGGTTTTAGCTCCCTTGAAGCTTCCACACAATACTTAGTCTGGGTTAGATGCATGCCTCCTTCTTCAGGGCTCTCAGAGCTCCTTGCAGTTACCCTATTATAAATTATTAAAGCTAGATTTTAACTGCTTGCTTACTTGCTCGTCTCCTCATCTAGACTTCTTGAGGGAGGCCTTGTGTCTTGTTCCTTATTATGGCACCAACGACAAGCCTTTATCATAAGGTCTCAAAAATGGTTGCACAGTGAACCCATAATCGTTACTGGTACTGAGTAAGAAAACATGACAGATGCTCCGGAAATCATTTTGGTGTGATCTTGCAGATACATTTTCTTAGCAGAAATATAAAATGCACTTCCTACTTATGCACCCAGTAATAATTCTGCCACTTTGCTGGAAGAGGTTTTGTTTTGTTTTGTTTTGTTTGTTGTTGTTGTTGTTGTTGAATGGGCCACCAATAAGCCATGATCCCATCAGCTTGCACAGAAACGATGAAGAGAAGAGTCGTCAGGGCTTTGCAGCAGGCTGGGGAGTCCAGTGACTCTGAAAGCAGCTACAACAAAGCCTGATCTGCTCCATGTGTACTAATAATACCTGGTCTGCTGGGCTTTGTTGTTGTAGCCATTCATCTTAACTTCTCACGAGGGCACTACCTCCTACTCTGTGCCTCAGATGGAGATCATTTCACCTCCGACCCCCCACTCCTCCTCAGGCTACCGTGATTGGTTCTGGGAGCTCATGCATACTGGTCCTAGCCGATGAGACTTTGGCAGGATCACTGGGAAAGAGGTATGTTCCCACTTGGACTTGGACCCAGTAGCTGCTGGCTGTCATACTCCAGTTATTTGGGAGGGAGGTGGAGAAAGATCTGATTTAGGCAGACCTGATTGAATCAAGTCTTGCCTTGGGGGCCCATTAAAGTCCTTTTATGTTTAAGCTAGTTAAGCCCCTGATATATCTGGAAAGCATATTCATAGTATTTCTGGGAGATCTGATGGTCAGAAGCAAGGTCCCAGATCCTCAGTCCTTCTAGACCAACTAAAGAAACACACACAGGGGAATGGGATGCCTGGGTGGCTCAGTCAGTTAAGCATCTGCCTTCAGCTCAGGTCATGATCTCAGGGTCCTGGGATCGAGCCCCGCATCGGGCTCCCTCCTCAATGGGGAGCCTGCTTCTCCCTCTTCCTGCCACTCCCCCTGCTTGTGCTCTCTCTCTCCCTCTAAAAAGAAAAAAAGAAAAAGAAAGAAAGAAACACACAGGGGGCACCTGGGTGGTTCAGTGGGTTAAGTGTCCAACTCTTGGTTTTGGCTCAGGTCATGACCTCAGTGTCATGAGACTGAGCCAGGCATCAGGCTCCATACTCAGTGCGGAGTCTGCTTAGTTTCTCCCTCTCCCTCTTCCTTCTGCCCTTCCCCATCTGTGCTCTTTCTCTCGCTCTCAAATAAATAAATAAATAAATAAATAAATAAATAAATAAATCTAAAACAAACAAACAACAACAAAAAAACCACACATGAGCCTTGCTTCCCCACACAACCCACACTGGTGTTGCTCCCGCTATGCCTGGGGGTTGAGCCTGCATTCTTGGATAAATGTTAGTTTTACTTCAGAATCTGTCAGTGAAACCTCAGTAACTCGGAGAATTCTTCACCTTTCTAAGCCTTGGTTTCTTTTTATGTAGAATGAGGAGCTTCTACAAGACCATTTCTATACCTTCTGGTTATAAAAATGATTTTGTAAATATTACTTTTCAGTGCCAACTGCTGACTGACTTCATGTACCCTGCTGGAGCCAGTCTAGATGCTACCAGAAAAGCCTCGAGCTGGGACAGTCTCTGTGTAGTGGAACTATGTCTTTCTCGGACCTGTAGGCCAGAATGTAACACCAAGCACAGTCTGGTATGCCGGGCATACAGCAGAGCGGCCCTGGGCAGTGCATCGTGTAGCAGCAGAGGACCTCAGTCCCAGAGTGAGACTCTTTATAGCTTCAGATGGGCAAATACTGGAAACATCTAGGCTGACATAAATCAAGACCTGTGAATGAATGTACTTACCTGTTCTTAGATCTGGTCCCCGGTTTTGAGTCTCCTCCCGGTTGGCTAGAGTGGAACCCTACAGTTATCCCGGCTAGGACCAGAATACCCTTCTATTTAAATCACACATTGGTAAGGCTGCGTCACTCAGTCATCTGAGTTGGGAAGACCAATTCGTTTTCTCTCCTGTGTGGCGGCAGACTGTGAGTCTGAACCTGAGCAGCCATTGCATGAATGGCGGGCCTTAGGTACCAAGCGGGAATGCACGACGGATGCACCCAGGGTATGGCTTCTTTGACGGAGGGATCACCAGCTCTTACGTCAGACACGCTTGGGGATGGCCCAGAAAAGCCCTTGATACCTTTCTTAGGTTTTGGTTTTTGTTGTAGTTATTGCTCTATTTTTTTAAATATGAGGTGTGATCTTTGCTCAAGCCCTTCATGGGGACTATCATCTCACGAGGGTACAAAACGGTTAAAGAATTCATTCCCCTCTGTTCTCTTTATTTGCCTTTCTTGGGTTAATAGTGGAGAGTTTTCTGTTTCTTGGCTTCCATGATCCCCGTGCTGGTGGTTTTCAATCACGACTCTGACCTGGACCTCTCAGGAATTCCAGCTTACTGTGTCTCGGAGTTAGGTGAAAACTTTCTCACCACTTTTTTAATTGATGTACTTGAAATCAAATTCATCATATGTACCATAAAATTGGATTCTTTTAGCATCTTCCCCATCACTGTCAATGGACCCACCTTTGACTTCAGCCTAACTGTGAGAGATATCCTTGGTTCGGGCGCCCTCTATGTCTCTTGCCACCAATGCTGTCATGTATTACAGTAAATAGCTCATCTCCTCACCTCCTCCTAATTCCTTCCACCACTCTGGGCTATGCCTGCCGTGGTTCATGGCTGACTGACGGCAGCAGCTCAGCTGCCCTCCCTGAGTTCCCCCAATTCTAGTCCATCCTTCTCTCTCAGACTAATTGTCCTAAGCCTAAACTTTATCTATCATTCCTGGTACTAAAGAGGTAACTTCCTATCACATCACATTACAATGCCTGGAATACATCAAGATTTTCCATTATCGACTTCGTCCTACCTATTCAAATTCAACAATGCTTTGGCTTATTCTATCCTAGGAGTCTTGATATATTGTATTTTCTATATTATTCCTTTTTATTATCTTTTAAGTGCTCTTCTTCCTAACTACATTACCTAACCCCTAAGTGTTCACCTAACACCCCAAATTCATCCTCACCCCACGACTTAGCCCATGCTGACTCCCCACCTAGCATACTCTCTCTTTCTGTCTTACAACTCCTCCTGGGCCCTCCAGGAACCCTACCCTTTCCTTTCTAGCCCCCACCGATCTTCCTCTCCTCTGAACACCCACAATGCTCCTGGTCCACACTAGATAGAATCCCTGAATAGCCAGCTCTGTCCCATCTGCTCTGCTTGATTCTTCCAACCAGACCACAAACCCCTTGGTGGTAAAGACAAGGCTATATACTTCTTTGCTCTGTAGTGTCTGGCAAAAGGCCCTCAATAAATATTTATTGATTTACTGAAATTGATTTATCATGATTTGGGGGGCTGAGGGTAGGAGAAAGAGGGAGTGGAGAGTGATACAAATCTAGATCTTCCATATAATTGGATCTACCACTTCTGGTCACCTGCTGCCACCCTCCTCCTCCCAATTACTTTACCTGCAGAATTGAACCTCTTGGTCAAACTGTGAGTTTTCTGGCTGCGTTCCTTCCTTCAGCTGGCTGACGTTGAAAAAGGAGAGGGTGTGGTTGACAAAGCCGTGCAAGGTCCCATTGTGACTATAGCCATACTGGTACACAAGGCGGGGGATAAAGTCGGAGGTGATGGCAATGACGAAAGCCTGAAGTACAGAAGCACATGTGCTTGAGGGGTGGTCAGGATGGATGCTGTCTAGGTAGGGCAGGGTCCCTCTGGCTGAGAGACTGGTCCTCCTTGGGCTCCCCATCCAGAGGCACCGCTCTGCTAGAGAAGTCCTTACTCTGAGCTCATGCAGCTTTTCCACCTTTGGTATGTGTAAGTGAACCCACTAGACAGTGGCTGGTTGCTAAGGATGCTAAGCCAGTGTGGATCGTTGGGTTCTGGAGGGAATGAGCACCTCTGAGATATTTGAATTGACACTGGTGTTGGCCAAGCCAAGGCAGAGTGGAAGATTTTCTGAGAAAATTACTGATTGTGATAAGAGGGCCACTTTCAGGTGATATGCAAGGACACTGGATGACCATGAACCTCTGTCTCTGGGGGACACCAGAGAACCAGGAACCCCAGGGATATGGTGCCACAGTTCCTTCCATTTGACCATTGTCTCTCAACACTTTTTAGCACAGCATGTAATGGAAGTTGTTCTTTCATCCATTTGACTTAGGAACACAGAGACAATGGGGGAAGGCGTGGGTCTTGCCTGATCCCACCACACGTACCCAATGCACTGTCTGGCATATTTAAGTGTTCTATAAATGTCTACGGAGCAAACCAAACAATGAGTGAATGATTGCATGTTTGAATGTGGAGGTACTTTCTGCAAAGAAAATCTTAAATCTTTCTGGCAGGTGTTTATACTGTATTCTGCACCAACAATTAAAGCCCTTTTTTTAAAAAAAAAAAATGTAGTTTAGGCATTGTTTTCTAAAAGTATATATGAGTGTGGATGGCCATAACCATATTTGAGAATGAGTAACTTACTGAGCACTTGCTATAGGTCCTTTCATCTTCCCAGTTAATTTCCAGAATGATCCTTTTTGGAGGGTAATCTTATGCTCTCCCATTCTTACAGATAAATAAAGAAGTCTTAGAAAAGCCAGGGAGGTAAGACTTCTTGTCATTCTGTTGTATGATGGAAAGTGCCTAGTATGCAAGGCCTCTTTTCTAGGTAACACAATTCTAAAATATCTACTGATCTAGTTTCCAAATTGCACCTTATTTGTCAGCCTTAAGATGTGCACTTCCTACACCGAGCATTCAAAATGCAGCGGGCTGATTCTCTCTGCTTCTCCTCATGCCTCTCTAGTCATTTTATGTGTTCTTAATAGGCAACCAAGTCACAGCCAGAACCAAAGTTTTTCTCCCGGGGGAAAATGGGTGGTGGCTTTCTTGGTATGTGCCAGGCCAGCAGGATTTTCCTCCAACAAAAGGCCCTACCCAGCCACCATCCACACAGAAAGCAGAAGCCAAAGCTGCCATTGACTTGGGCCCAGCAAGATTTCCTCAGAAATGTGGACATGTCTGGCAAGGCAGTTAAGGAGGTCACAACAGGTAGGACCCCTCTTCTTGTATATCCTGTCTTAACCTACACATGCCAGAGTCCATGGGAATAATCATGACTTCACATTGACAGCTTGGAGGAACCATAATTAGGAACCATGGCCCGGGCAACGGTCCAGGTATTGTTTAGCTCGGGAGTAGAAAAAGAAAGGAAAGAGATGGATAGATAGGTGGAATTCTTTCCTCATTATTCTTGGCTCCAAGGAAAGATCAGATTTTGACTCTTAAGGCCAAGGTATGCATTCCGGTGGATAATTACCTTTCTTTCGTGTCGTGAAGTTAACAAGAAAGTCACAGAGCCCTGGCCACGGCCCGATGAGTTAGAAGGCATGTATGCACTATTAACCAGGGCGCTGCCTTGAACGAAGCTCCAAAAGGAAAAGGCTGGAAGGTAACAAGGGCTGGTACCCTGCTTTGAAGACCTCAGCTCCTCTGGAGGCCCCCTCTGCAGCTCCCTTCCCACAGAGCTAGGGTGTCACAGATGGAACACTTACATTGCTGATGACGGAGAACTTGCCGATCCCAGAGAGAATGTCAAACCAAATCCCTGTAAGACAGAAAGCAGGGCGTCTGGCTCACTCCCACCCTTGGCCTGGTGACTGACAAGGCTGCAGCTCAGGGTGATGCTCCGCGGGCAAGGTACCAGTGGAGGTTTGCAGGGCCCCCCAGGAATGGGCTTGCCTAGAAAGGCTTAGGTGCCACCCTGTCTGGAAACCAGGGGGACAAGTGGGTGTGGATAAAGGCCTCCCAGAGCCCAAAGATATGAGGATGAGGAGCTCCAAGGGATAAAGAGGCAAGGGTTTCCCCCAGCCCTCCTGAATCCAGAGTACGATGGTGGTGGCAGGTGGTGGTGGGGAGCCCGAGGGGACCAACGGAGGTGGAGGGCCTGCCATGATCTCTAAGCAGGGGACATACCAATATCTTTGGTTCTCACGGCATCTGGCCGTCTCAGCTCAGTCACAAACTTCTTTGCATCAAGCCGTACTTCAATGATATTGTTGAGGAGGGCGAACACAGGTGCCAGAGGAAAGGAGGCCACAAAGAGGGTGACAAAGCCAAACTGGATGACTAAGAGAGAGAAGAGTGTGAGAAGCTTCACCAGGAAGAAGCAGGATCTAGGTAAACTTCGCCTTGCAGCTATGGCCCCTTGTCTTTTCTTACGGGGTCTCTTTCCCAATTTGGTCTCCTAGGATCCTTTTTCCTCCTGCCCCACAGTCATGGGTCTTTCTCTCTCAGTGTCTGCAGGCCCACAGGCCAAGGCCATCACCCCAGAGCAAAGCTCTGTGTTAGGCACAGTGAGGAGATATGAGAAAAGGAGAAGTCTTGACTCTCTCCTTTCCGTCACTCTTTATCTCCAGTCACTAATCCTGGTCCTCTAACTCCCAGGTTGACAACCTTTCTCAGTAAGTGTATAGATAGTAAATATTTTTGCATTTGCAGGCCACAGTCTTGTCGCAATGACTTAACTCTGCCATTGTAGAGCAAAAGCAGCTAGAGACAACACGTGGGCAGACGAGCTTGGCTGTGTTCCAATAAAACTTTATTCACAAAAGCAGTACATAAAGTGGGCTGGATTTGGCCCATGGTCCATAGTTGTTTTTTTTTAAAAGATTTTATTTATTTATTTGACAGAGACAGAGATAGCGAGAGCAGGAACACAAGCAGTGGGAGTGGGAGAGGGAGAAGCAGGCTTCCCCTCGAGAAGGGAGCCCAGTGTGGGACTCAATCCCAGGACCCTGGGATCATGACCTGAGCCGAAGGCAGACACTTAACGACTAAGCCACCCAGGCACCTTCGTGGGCCATAGTTTGCCAACCCCTGATGTAACTTAAAAAAAAAAAAAAAAAACACCTCTCAAATGTGGCCTCTTCTTTCCATATCCATAGTCACTGCCTTTATTTAGAAAGTTTATTCATTCATCACACATTTATTGAGAGCTCACTGAATGTCAGGCACCTTGCCAAGTATTTCAGGAGGCAAAGGTCTGGTCCTGCTTTCAGGGAGCTGGGTGTAAAGCAGAAGAGAGAAATGTACACAAAGATGTGCACCGAGATTTTCTGCGTGCCAAGAGAGAATGAGGAATGTACCAGAGGTAGCGGAGACCCAGGGGAGGGGGAGCACAAGCCTATTCAGGCTGGGGACTGAGGAGAGCCTCCAGATCAAACACCTGAGCTTGGTCTTGAAAGACGGGCCTGGACTGAAGAGAGCATTCCAAGCCGAGGAAGCAGTGTGAGCAAAGGAGGGGAGGAAGCCTGAGCCAAACAGATGGCTGTACGGTTTCCAGCCCCTCATCACTTCAGCCTGGGCAACTGCACGACCCCCTAACTGCTTCCTTTGTCACCAGTCTGCCCAGGCCTCTATAGTCTCTTCCCTCAAAACCCCCAGTAGTCTGATCCTGTCACTTACCTCTCATAAAAATGGCTGTGGGCTCCCCTCTGTTTCTTGGCTATAAGCCAAATTCCTTATCTTGGGAGGCAAGTACTTCACAGTCTGCTCCCCACCTACCTCTCTAGCCCCATCTCTCCACATTTCCCCCACAGCCATCGAGCTTCTGCCTTATGGCACTGGGTTTCTCCCCCTCGGGGTCTTCCCTGAAGGCAGCAGGTGCCCCCACTCCGCTGTACACCTGCTCTCCAGCTAACAATATCTATGCATCCCCAAGACCATTCCATCCCCAAGACCAATGCCATCTCCTTGCCATCTTCCTCCTGCTCTACCCTCGCCCCACCTTGGTGCCTGCCTCTGTTACAGCCCTCACTGTGTGCTCACACCTCTTTTCCACTAGACAGGCAAGGGCTCCATCCATCCCTAGGGGCTCAGCCACCACAGTCCTGAGTCCCAGGAAAGCCACAGTCTAATAGGAACCCTCTATGTACCAAGGGCAACTTATTTAACTTCTCCAGGTCTTGGTTACTTTGACTGCAAATCGAGGATGACAATGCCCATCTAGGTTGTCACGATGGTAAATGATATTGCACAAATTAAGCGCTTAGAACAATTTCTGCCACTTAATAATTGTTCAATAATGTTATCTGTTATTTATCCCCTTATTGGGATAAATATCAACACTTACAGGTAGCTGCAATGTATACTGCATACGGATATGTTAAACAGACACAAATTTAAGGTATAAGCCCTGAATGAGAGTCAGGAGGCCTGACCTCTAGCCCTGGATATGTTTCTCACTAGCCATATGTCCTTGGGTAATTCTCTCTGCTTCCATGAGCTTCAGCATCCTCACTGATAAGTTCTGAAGAGACTTGAGGTCTGATTTGTAATGATGCTGTGATTCTCATTTTCTTGGACAAACTTCAAGATTCTAGGATATTCAAATAAAGAATGAAAACCCAGGATCTAAACTAAAAAAGTAATAATAAAATAGAAAATGTTCACAGAGGGATATGCCTAACCACAGCAGTTTTGAGAAAGAGAACATGCATGGAACTGCTTCTGATTTGGCAGTTTGCTTGGGCCCACAGTTGTGGGTTATTGCTCTTGCTGATGCAAGTCTGTCTCTGCCATGGTCCTTGATGGCCAGTGGATTCTCAGCTGGCCCCAGGAGACTGGCAGGTGTCAGTTGGTGGCAAAATGCACCAGAAGACACAGATTTGTCAAGGTTGGATCTTGGAATGAAGGCCTGCCAAGCTGGCTGGCTGAAGGGGTTGGGGCAGTGGGGAGGGGGAGGAGAAATCTTCAAAAACAAGTTCTGGGAGCCAGTTCAAAATGCAAGGTCTAAGGCATCTTTTAAATCAGGATTTGCTGAGGAATTCACTTTAGAGTCAGGGGTAGGGGTGGGGGCAGAGGGGGTGGGGGGTTGGAATTAACAAGGAAAGCAAAACAGATGTTAGACTAGTTTTCTAAAACCTGTAAAATGCATGTCTGTGTTTAAGCATATATATGAACGTGTCTTTATTTATGGCCTTCTAAGTTGGTCTTCTTGATTCTAATAAGCTCAGTTCTACAGGGCAAGTGTTCTTCTTCTTGTCAGTGACTTCCTTGAGCAAAACCATGCAAACTCTCCAAAGCCCCAACAAGGGCCTCGCAAGGAGACTGGTAGGGGGAGGAAGGGGCAGGTTACTCTGTAAATGTAGACAGAACGCCCTCACCATACTTGTGCAAACGGCCCACCCAGACACCCAGGGTCTTCCAGGAAATAGGAAAATAGGACTGTGCACTCACTCTCCTTTCCTTCACGTGATCTCCAGGGACAGAGATGAGCCCTCTCCCTGGGGTTGCCCTGATGGTTTGCTTTTTGACCTTCATAAACTCTCCAGACCCACAGGCTCCCTTTGGTCTCTCTTGGGTCTACATAAACGACTTTCAGTGGTGGCTAAATGCTCACGGTGCGCCTGAATTACCAAGGCCATGACGCAGTTCTTATTTTTCTCCTTGTCACATAAGTCTGTGTGTCCAGCACTGGATGACCTCAAGGGGGTGGACTCAGCAAAGGCCAGTGGTTCCAGGCCTGCAGTGACAGGACACCCCCGTCCCTGCTCCAATGTTCCTCAGGGTACCCGAGGCCACGAGGAGCCCCTCTCTGCAGTTGTTCTAAGCTGTAGGTACTTTCTGCTTAGAGGGGGTACACTGCACATTTCCAGGAATCGGCCCAAAGAGGCAGAAACAAATAGGAAGCTTTGTTTTATCTTGTGGAGAAAAGAGTTATAAAACTCTAACCCTCTAGCATACACACGCCAAATCCAAGACTTTTTCTTTTTAGTCAAAGACCTAAATGCTATATCAGATGGGCGTCCTTCTGGGTTCACTTCAGAGGACACAATGATATCGGCCTTCATCAACACCACAATTTGCTTCTAAAAACAGCCAGCCTCCATTAGGATAAGAACGTCCCTGGGAACCCCAGTGCACTGCATAATAGAAGCCAGCTTGGCTTGACCAATAACAGATTAAACCTGGCCAAGCCAATTAGGGAGGAATCCATAAGTTGATTTTCAACTAAATCTCTACAAGGCCTGCTGTAAAGTGCTCCAGAAATGCTGAGCTGGAAGCACAAAGACTGGAAACACTCGGAGGCACAAACTCCATTGCTTTTCTCCTCTCACTCTCCAGGACCTTCTAAAATCAACACCAGCCCCATACTGCCTGACGCTGAAGACAATTAAAATCTTGGCCTTCGTTATCTGGGCTTAGGTTAAAATAACAAGGAGGAGTGATTTAAACTAAACAAGATGGCTTCCAGCAAGGACATTCCAGGACAATCTGCTTAAAGAAGAAAAATAGTGCATTAGGTAGAAAAGATTGGCCAGGATTGGTGGAAAAGCTCTTGATCGAACAGTTTTTACTCATTAATTTAAAATTCTTCAGTGAAACCACACTCCCATCACACATGGGCTCATGTGCCCACACACGTACATGCATAAGTGTGCATGCACACACGTGTGCATGCACCCCCCCCTACACACACACTCTCTCTCTCTCAAGCCCAGATCCTTGTCATGACATACAAGACCCTTCATGATCTAACCCTAATTTGTTTTTCCAGACACATGTCCTCCCCACCCATGCTCTGAGCTCAGAGCTAATATTTAGCTGGTAAGCTTAGAGACCAACTCTGCTTGCTTTCCAACCATTTCAAAAGCCATTTGTACCTCTTCGAACTCACCACATTTTCCACATTTCTGAGCCTTCATACATACCACTACTATCTGTGCTGCTCTAATTTTCCTTCTCTTCTTGTGTGCTGAATGAATTACAATCCATATTTCAGGTCCGACTCAAACCTAACCTTCTCTATGAAGAGCCTCAGTCCCACCACCTCGCCCAGGCAGAAGTGAGTGCCATGGGCATCTCTCCACCTCACTCCCATCATGCCTTGCACATGTCGCTCTACTGGTCTATTTGATTTGCTTCCTAGATGGGGAACCCCTGGGGACCATGGACATATCTGATTCTTTTCTGAGTCCTCACAATTTTGTGTGGTGCCTATCCCACAGCAGGTGTCCAGAGGTTAGTTGGTTCATAAATACAAGCTTATTTTTTCACCAGCTATAAACACAAAACAGATACAAAAAGAGGCTGACTCAACTGTGTGAAGGGAAATCATTGTACTTAGTGACGGTGAGGAAAGATGGGACATGAAATGCTGACACCTCCACACGGCAGTTCTCCGTGCTGTAACTTGCATGGAAGACTTGGAAGAAAGTGAGTATAAAACCAGTTAGTCAGGAGAGTCTAAATCTAATCAAAATCATTACAGTATTTTTTCCCTTAACTTTCTATAGCTTAGTGAAAGTAACACAGTCTTCTTAAGGGGATTAAAAACTGGAGGCTTAAGAATCCTCCCTTTCTTGAACCACTAACAAACAATACACGGAAATTATTAAGGGACACATTGGTGTGAGTTTGTCTTCTCACTCAGGAAGCAGTTGCTGAAAAGATTCAGCTAGGAACAGTCCATTAATATAAATGCTTATGTGAAAATAGAGCAAGGGAAGGTCATCACTGTTTATTTCATCAGCCCATATTTCAAGGCTGTAGCCAGTGATGCCCTTCCCCTGAGGGCAAGGGAAGCCAACTGGGCTCAGCACCGAGAGTATCTGGTGTAAAAAGGAACTGCAAGTGTCGGTTGATCATTAAATAGAAAGAGATAATGAGGGCATGAGCATGGGCCTCTACTGCTTTGGAAAACAGTTAAAAGTCCTGAAAGAATATAAGAAGGTTCTCAGTGTCCATCATTCACCATTCATTCATCCATTCAACTATCATTTATTGAGCATATTCTATATGCTGGGCACCATGTCTACTGCCAGGAAACAAAGATGAACAGATTACTGTGCCATCCTCCCAAGAGCTCCTAGTACACAGTGGAGAAGGTGGACATGTAAACAAACCCTGCTGGTGTCACAGAGTTAGAACTCTAATGGCAGCATTCACAGAGCACCAGGGCAGGAATAATTCATGTTTACCAGCAGATCCATAAGGCTTCACAACCACTAGGCTTGACTTGAAGAACAAAGTAAAGGAGGCATTTGAAGGTTGGCTATAGGGTTGGTAGTTAAGATCTGTCCTGAAAACAACTGATCCAAATTTCCAAACAAACTACTTAGGAAATAAAGATAGTAAGTGGAATTCCTCTTCAATATGTACAGAGTCACTTGGGGTTTATACAATGGATTGGGCTCAATTCAGAAACTCTGGAAGTCATAACAGGAAGGAACAGGCTTGAAGGAACAGTTTAAACATTAAGAGTTTACTGCATACAAATCAATGCAACATTGGGACAGATTGGCAAGGCATATTCTCTTCAATTCTTTGTGATTAAGGGAGACCCAGTCCCCACTTTTTCCTCACTGCCACATGAACTGTGAAATACTAGTTTCTTCAGATGGACAAAGAAGGTCCAGTGACTTTTGAGAGTCCTGCTACTCGATAATTCAGAGTCTAGTTTTAACAGCAGAACACAGGTTGATAGTACGATGTAGACCAGTCCATAAGCAGCCCTCTTCTCTACCTTGGGAAAAGAGGCTAGCACCATGGGAGCCTTCTGGGATGAACCCTGCTGATGACCACAGCAAAGGGCAGAAGAATGTGGCTCTCAGCCACAGGGAACTTAAAGGCCTGGACACTGTGCTCTTCTGGAAAAATCTGCACATTGATCCCCTTCCATTGCGTCTAAACCAAACTCCAATGCTCAGACTTCGTGGAGCTTCAACCAACATTTCCTACACATCTACCCTGTGTAGGCAGCATGCTCTCTGGTTCATAAAAATAATCTTCAATGTCAAGTATTATTATTTCCATTTTTCCATTAAGAAAGCTGAGTCTCAGAGAGGTGAAATAATTTTCCCAGGGCCACGGACCTAGCAACTGATGAAGCTGGGAAACAAAGATAGCTTCTGATGCCAACCAAATTCAATGTCCTTTCACCACACAAAAAGGTAAATATTTGGCCCTGATGCGATAGTGTCCATCCCTCTCCCTAGCTGCTCTCATGTCTCCTAGGTTTCCTTTATTGGATCTTCTCCAATCTGATTTCTAATCTTCCTGTCAGGCAATCTCTACTGATATTTTCACTCTCCAAAGCATCTTCGCTCCCATGTCTTCTATGGCTGGTACATTGGAGCTGTCCCTGCCATTTTCTGTGTCATTGCTCCTGTCTGGTCTACATTTGTGCCACCTCAAAAAACTTGTATCAGTGGACCTAGTTCAGCTTCTTTTTTTTTTTTTTAAGATTTATTTGTTTGAGAGAGAGACAGAGAGAGCACAAGCCGGGGGAGAGGCAGAGGGAGCGGGAGAAGCAGGCTCCCTGCTGAGCAGGGAGCCCGTTGTGGGGCTTGATGCCAGGACCCTGGGATCATGACCTGAGCTGAAGGCAGATGCTTAACCAACTGAGCCACCCAGGAGCCCCCTAATTCAGCTTCTTAAAACTAGAGAGAATTGAGTTGGTGAGATCTACTGATTTATTTCTGATTTTCAGAGAACAGCCTGGTGAATTTCCAGTAAATGTTTATTGTGAACAAATGAATGACCTGGCTTACTCACTCTTGTTTACTTTATCCACCTGCAAAATGGGAATGTGAAGACCAGTTATTCATTCCTTCCTCCCATCCATCCACCATCCATCCATCCTCCATCCACCCATTTGGGCTGTGGTAACACAGCCCATGAGGTGGAAGGGCAATGAAACTAAGCGTGATCAGAAAGAAGTTCCCAAGCAACAAATCATGTCTGAGAACCTTTGTTTCCTTTATTCCTTTGCCCTTCATCTTCCCAAAGGGCTGTGAAAAAGTCAACAAAAAGAACACAAAATTAGGTTTATGGAATTTTAGAAAAAAAAGGAAATGATGAAGGAAGGAGAAACAAATATGCAAACTCTAAGGACCCATTCCGGGGCTATGACTGAGCAACCCAGTGCACTCTGAGCTTCCTGGCTGTTACAGCAAGAAGAGAAATGGGAAAGTGATGTAGTTCTCAGTAAGTTTTTATCTTAAAGACTGCCTTCCATTTACTCATCCACTCATTTCACAAGCACTGAGTGGGCATCTCCTGCATGTCAGGAGCCTTCTGTAGTACGTTGAGGGGTATGGTATCCAGATATACTCTTGCCTTTTCTCTTAAGTACGTATGGGGAGAGGGACTCTTAGCACAGAAAATGACAAGCAATGTATGCTTCAAAAGCGAGCAAGAGAGAGAGAGAGAGAGAGAGAGATGACCTGTGACTCACCCTACTTCCCAGAAATACTGGGATGAGACCCTGGATACTGCCTGAACTGTGTTTAAATGCCATTTGGAGAAGATGGCAGGTGCTTGATTATCCAGTGAGATGACTCAGTCTGTATAGACAGGATAGCTCAGGGAAAGGAATTTCCTGGCTCATTGAGCCATTGCCTTGTAGCATACAATCTTGGAGTTCTATGAAAGAATATTCAGGCTTCAGGGCTAATGACTGTACAGATACTCTGGAATATTTCATCACTTACAGCTAAGGCACCCTTGGGACTAGATTTATAGGTCTGGTCTGTTGGAAACTTGGAAATTACCCAGTGTGGTCCCCACCATCCATGACCAAAGGATATTAGAATATGGAAGGGATCTTGGATGTCACCTAAGTCATTGGTGTATCTGAACCTTTCTACTCTTTCTTTAATAAGTGGCTACCTTTACCTGATCATTACCCAGGGGAAGACAGTAATGTCTGGAGCCAGCTCTTTCCATTGCTCTTTATTCTCTGTCTCAGTTGAGACTTTGGGCTATCTGTTATAAAGCTTTATCATAGCAGTAGCTGACTATTACATGGGATATTTTGCCTGAACTACCCGGATGACTGGACAAGTCTACCAATTTGTATTGCTGTAGGAGATCTGCGTTTGAGAGGATAGCATTCCCTCATCATAAACACTTGAAAATAAGGCATCTTGGCCTCTGGTTGGAGGAAGTCAAGGGGTAGATTGTCCCACCTAAATCAACACAGCCAGGGGTTCTGGAGAGCTCTGGTGAACAGTGATGTCTATAGAGTCCAATTATCACTTTGTCTTCAAGGTCCTTTCTATAGGATTACCTCTTTCACTCTTTATTCCTCTTCTTCCTTCTTCAAACATTTATTAAGCACCTACTGTATGCCAGGCCCTGTGGTTAGGTGCTATGAATGAATAAGACACAATTCCTGCCCTCAAGAAGCTCCCTTCACAATTTTGTGAATATGAACATAGGCCACTGGTGTTCAATTGTATCACTTATTTATCTGATAAAATGGTAATAAAACTTGATCAAGAGATTCTTTTGGAACTTCCAGAATTAAGTTCAGGCCTACATTCTCATGCCAAATTCCACTCTGTAAAAGTCAGACTGCCTTAAGTGTCAGAGAACTTCGCTTGCAGCCCTTAAAGCAACTGAAGAATTTCCTCCCATCAGGCCCTGAGGAAAACTCCACAATGGGGCTGTGAGGGGCCTGTGGCCAAAAAGCTTTGAAGCCTCATTTTGGGGTTGGGGACAGTAATGATTAATGTCACGGCCTGCTCCTGGGCCAGCATTCTTTCCTCCCCTCAGCGGTGGGGGTGGGAGACTACCCTTGAAGTCCCCGTTAGTCCCCCTTAGTAAGCTCTTCAGGAAAAGGGTTTGATATTGGAGATTCCCTCAAAAGCTTGCTGCTCCCTTCACAGGTTTCTCCAGCTTAATCCCTCACTCTCAGGTTTCTCTTTGTCTGGGGCCAGCCTATCTCCACCACCGGGTGCTGCCTAGAGGTAGCTCCCTACCTCCACAGGCTGACTCCCAGCTCCACCCCCTACTCCCAGCTTCCCCTTCACCTCAGGGCCATTCCCCCATGCCTGCTGGGCCCTGAGCCCTGGTTCCAGCTCAATTTGGAAACACGTAAATATAATACATCTCTCCCTGCTGCTTCCCTCAACTGATGACCTGCCTCACCATTACAACTGACAGGCTCAGAGTGGGCTCAATGCACTTCCTGTCTGCATGGGTGGTCCTGGGGATCACGGGGAAGGAAGCTGACAGCTGAGAGTGGAGCCAGGGATCACTATGTCAGGCACACCAGAGGGAGTGGGCAGCTTTGGTTTCACTGCTCTCATTTTTGTTCAAAGCCCAAGACAAGGGTCTTTCTGGAATTGGGAGGTCCAACCTGTTGGGAAGGAAGGAAGAAATCTCCCTCTACCCCTATCCCTCCATGAAAGCCCAAGTTCCCATGGGTCCTGAGGAAAGTGTCTTGTGCAATGATCTGGAAAGGGGCTCTAGCCCCAGTTCCACTAATGGGTCTGTGGGGTGACCTTAGGCACCTTGCATCACTTCCTGTGCCTCTTGCCTTCAAGGTGCATTGTCTAGCTGGATGTATGAACTGGGATGCCAGCAATGGAAGTGTCCCAGGAGGTTACCTGGTCCAGTTTGCAACTCTTTATTCTTGTCAAGACACTCAGTGAAAAATGATTATGTGCATCATTCACTTCCATTGGGGTGGCCAGGTTTTGTGCATGCTGAAACTTCTCTTGCTCTCTCACTCAAAAATAATCTAGAAATACGAGGAAGTGAGGGTAACATTGACTCTGCTTTACCTTATATTTTTAAACTATATGATCAGTAGTAGCACCTAACTTGTGACCTATTCCACAGTTGGTTTTGACCACAAACCCGTGGGTCACATCTCTGCAAGGAAAAAATCGTCATCTGGTCTAATTCCCTGTCATGTCAAGGAGGAAAGTGAAGTGAAAGGAGAGATGATATGACATGCTCAGAGTCACACTTCTTGATAAAGGCAGAGCTGGATTCACACCCGCTTCTCACCTGACAGACACCCCGCGAAGATGGGAAGGAGAGAGGCTCCTTGCTCTGCCCTACAGTGATCATCTGAAGAGAAAAGGGGCTTCACTATGAAGACAGAGGTGCAGAGGAATCAGAAGCAGTGATAGGATTACTACCACCAAACCTTACTTGTCCGTAGGGATGGCAGAAACTATCGCCTCCAACAAGGTTTTGACATTTGTGGACTTCTCTTCTCTTCCCCCAGCAAGCTGTTTCCCAGGGCTGCTACCTACAAGCAGCATGGAAGGGTTCATATTACATCTTCTCTTATTTCCTTGGCTTACTCACTGGAAAGGAGTACATAATAGGCCTGAGCTGGGGGAGGGGAGAAGGCAGAAGCAAAGGGGAGGAGGGGGAGGGGGAGACAGGAAAGGGGGAGGCGGACAGAGAAAGAGAAACATGGATAACCCCCATTCTTGGGAATCCACCCATTGGATTACCAGCCCATTAGTACATGAGAACTGACTGCAGCTTTGCTGGAAGCGAGATGTTTCAGCCTAGATAAGAGAAAGGCGGAGCCAGAGAAGGGATACCCTCCTGTGTTCAGTCACTCCTTCACAGGGCTCTCTGGTGTGTTTTCAGGGCTAGTGCAGTGGTAGGGCCTGTCCCCAGGAAGTTAGTTACCAAGAGGTATCAGAGGCATTGCTGTCTTAGGAGGCAGTTTGTCTGAAATCCTGGGGTGGGAGTGGGGGAAGCTAAAATCCTGAGGCATGGGGGAGGAGGGAGGGGAGGGGAAGGGCAGGGAGGGAAGGGAAGGGGAGGGGCTTTGGGGAGGAGGTGACACCAGAATGAGAAGGCCCAGGGAGTCCCAGGGCAAGGTGGCTAGGGAAGGTCAGACACAAAAGGAGTGAAATGGAGACTATGGGTGAGAAATTGTCTGTTGAGGTCCATTTTGGCTGGACCAAGGATGTGTAAAGGGGCCTAGGATTAAATACATTGAAAGAATGTCCCACAGAGGCCTTGGTAAAGATACGGGAACCCTGGAAGTCTTTGAACAAAGGATGGTGAGACCAAGGCTAACGCTGGAAAGCATAAACAGGGCAGTAGCAAGATGGTGGTGGATGCAAAGGGCTGTGTTGAGGGTGTGCCAGGCAAAACATCAGGTGCAGGAGGTTCAGAGGCTGAGCAGAAGCAGCATCTTCCAGAGATATTCCAGAGGCAAGATCAAACCCCCTGGACAGAAGAGTGGAAGAACAGCGATGTTGCGATTTCTCAGCTTGGGGCCTGGAGGGCGGTGGAGCCCTCCCTGTGGTCGGAAACACAGGAACGGTCTCAGGAGCGGAGTTTCCAGGCAGAGGAGCGGGGAAATGTCTCCCTGGGGATGGATTCTCCTCCTGGCCTTGTCCAATGCCTCAAAACAAGCCTGAGGTGGTGGCTGGGAGGGGAGTTCCTCTTTTCAGGCCAGAGTTTGTTCAGCCTCAGTACATGGGTTCCAAAACCCAAAAAAGTTTGGTAAGCGGGCAATGACAGCCAGGAACAAAGAAGAGAACGGACAATTTTCTGTAACACACCTCTGCTCAGTCAAATGGAAGCTTTCAGGGCCTAGCCTCTCCGAAGAAAGCAAAGTTAGCTGCATTTTGTTTCGTTTTTGTTTTGTGACCACGGGGCCCTTGCTTGTAACTGCCTGCCCCCCTCTCTCTCTGCCGCTAGACCCTGAGGTCCTGAAGGGCCTGGGTCCCACTTGTCGCCCCTGCAGGCCTGGTGCCTGGCACAGGTCCTGACCCAGCAATGCCCTCGGGGATGGCCAGGATGAGGGCACTGCAGAGAGAGGACATGAAATCGGAGTTGAGCTTAAATATGAGTCTGAGGGACAGCATTCTACTCTGTCCACTTCCACTAATGACTTGGTCCCTGAAGGCAAAGGGGTAAATTAAAGCCAGAAGGGACTTTTCTCTGAGGGAAGCCATGATCATAAACGCGGTTCACTTTGGTCTTGGGAGATGAAAATTGTTGCATATAAAAAATATATCTAAATATGTCCACAGTGATGGGGTGCCTGGGTGGCTCAGTTGGCTGGGCGACTGCCTTCAGCTCAGGTCATGATCCTGGAGTCCCGGGATCGAGTCCCGCATCGGGCTCCCTGCTCGGCGGGGAGTCTGCTTCTCCCTCTGACCTTCCCCCCTCTCATGCTCTCTCTCATTCTCTCTCTCAAATAAATAAATAAAATCTTTTAAATAAATAAATATGTCCACAGTGAAAAGGGAGGCTAGCCCAACTATCATGGGATAGAAAGAAGTAAGGCCTCTATTTCTCTGTCACTGAAGGAAGGAAGCTAAAGTGCCATTCATTCAAGAAACATTTTATTGAGGGGAGCCTGGGTGGCGTAGTCAGTTAAGCTTCTAATTCTTGGTTTCGGCTCAGGTCATGATCTCAGGTTCATGAGATCCAGCTCTGCATCAGGCTCTATGTTCAGTGGGGAGTCTGCTTGAGATTCTCTCTCCCTCTCCCTCTGCCCCTCCTGCTCATGCTCTCTCTCTCTCTCAAATAAATAAATAAATCTTTAAAAAAGAAAGAAACCTTTTTATTTGGGTCTTACTACATTCCAGGAATTGTGCCAGTTGAGACTAGGGAGGAATAAGAGGGTCTCTGCCCTCAAACACTCACATTTTTTCCTCTACCAAAGCAGGTGTAGGAGACAAGAAGAACTGTCCATGGAAGAACCCAAAACTGCTTCCAAGAGACATGTCTGAGCCTGAGCAACTCAGCAAGAACTTGCTGCAGGCAGACAGACCAGCACAGGCAAATCCAGCCCTGGAAGCAGGAGATAAGCAGGTGCGTATTTGCAGAGCCAGCTCCTGGCTGACCTTGCAAGCTATGCCCTGCAGGGCATTTGAACTTTAACTTAAGGGAAGTCAGTAACGTTGAAGGATTTTATGTAGGAAAAAAAACACGCTCTGGACTGCATTTTAGAAAAGCCATTTTAAAAAGTGAGAAGGAAATGGGAAAGAGGGGGGGAAAAGAAGCAGGGGACAAGTTAGGATGCATCTGCAGTCACATAAAGGAGGTAAGCATTCTGGTTATAAAATAAATAAGCCATGGAGATGAAAAGTATAGAATGGGGAACACAGACAATAATAAAAAAGAAGATAGGGGCACCCGGGTGGCTCAGTTGGTTAAGTGTCTGCCTTCTGCTCAGGTCATGATCCCAGGGTCCTGGGATCGAGCCCCAGTTCAGGCTCCCTGGTCAGCAGGGAGTCTGCTTCTCCCTCTCCCTCTGCCCTTCCCCCTGTTCATGCTCTCTCTCTCTCAAATGAATAAGTAAACTCTTTTTTTTTAAAGATGTTATTTATTTATTTATTTGAGAGAGAGAGAATGAGAGAGAGCCCATGGGGGGGGGGAGGGTCAGAGGGAGAAGCAGACTCCCCGCCGAGCAGGGAGCCTGATGCGGGATGCGATCCAGGGACTCCAGGATCATGACCTGAGCCGAAGGCAGTCGCTTAACCAACTGAGCCACCCAGGCACCCAATAAGTAAACTCTTTTAAAGATTAACTAATTAATTAGAAAAAAGAAGAGGAAGAAGAAGAAAAGGAGGAACGGTGAGGGCTTAAGTGGGAATGCAAAATTCTTAGTAGAGACAAAACCAGTGAGGTAAGGAGCCATGAATAAAAAAGGTTCTGGATCATACTGAGCAGGCTTCTCCCCAGCTGGGGTTGATGCAAAGTCAGAGAGGAATCTTGGAGGAGAAGACAGGGTCTATGCCATTTCTGGGATGCTCCTTCAAATCTGCAATTTTAGGATGGTGTTGCAACCCTGGTCTCTGAGCAGACCTGTCTCCTGCATATCCATCCGCTGGGTGATGCTCACGGGTCTTGGTGGACACATCTATACAACGGGGGTTGGGCGGGGAGAGATAGCCCTTGGCCCTCCAAAGTCATCTGGCCTTCACTCCAAATGAATGAATATTTATGTTTGCAAGCACAATGCACCCCCCTTTCTATTAAAGTTTGACAGGATGTAAACTCATGACCAAGAAAAATGAGATTTCCTCTAATGATTATGTGAATGACAGAAGAAATTTGTCTTATCACCCACATTAAGGGCCTCAAAACTTGGGCTGTATTCAAGAAGCTGGAGGAAGGCTTGAAGGGGGATAATTGAATTCCTGAAGCAGGAAGACAATAGTGATTATTTTTTAGATGACTGGAGGAACAAAAGCTTGTGGGTTTTAGATAAACAGATGAAAAAGAGCCCATTTGAGATGCCAGACTGGACAAGTAGAGCCCTAAGGGCTTAGAGTTCTCTGAAAAGACAAACATCTTTAAGTGTTTACATCTAAGGCTTCTGAGTGGGATTCTTAGATTTGCTTTGGAGTCTGGTACCCTCCATCTATCAACATTACTGCCCAACCCTACACTCATGGGTTGGGAAGAAACTCCAGGGCTCGCTACACTGAGGGCTTCAGACTGTTGTTGTTGTTTTTTTAAAGATTTTATTTATTTATTCTTTTCTTTCTTTTCTCTTATTTTTCTTTCTTTCTTCTTTCTTTCTTTCTTTCTTTCTTTTTCTTCATTTCTTTCGTTCATTCTTTCCTTGAGAGAGAGAGTGCATGCATGAGTGAGCGGGGGCGGGGACGGAAGGGGCAAGGAGAGAGAGAGGGAATCTCAAGCTGACCCTCTGCTGAGCGTGGAGCCTGATGCAGGGCTCAATTTCACGACCCTGACATCACGACCTGAGTGGAAACCAAGAGTCAGACGCTTAACCGACTGAGCCAACCAGGCACCCTAGGCTTCAAACTGTTTTCAGTCAACTCCTAGATTAAAGGGAAAGAGATTGGACTCTTGATGAGAACAGCGGCAGTTCATATTCATGGAGAGCTTACATGTACCTAGCACTGGTTTTTAACTACTCTATATCCATGACCTACTTCTCGAAACCATTCCATAAGGTAGGTGCTATTATCGTCAAGTCTATTTTCTAGATGAGGAAATTGAGCCTGGCTGACTTTATGCATCAAGCCCAGAGTCATGTCACTAGCTGATGCAGGCTGGGGACTAGAAGCCTGGTGGTTGGACTCCAGAGCCTACCCTAACGCTCACTTAACCTACACTACTAGATGGAGTAATATTTGGTAAAGTTTAGTCTGCAGCCCAGACTTTGTACATGGGAGCAAATACTCCCTTCCAAGGTGAAGAGAATATTCCAGGACAAAAGGAATGAAAGGAATCTAACTCAGAAACATAGTTCTTGCACTTATATAAAATATGAAATAAAGTAGTCATGTCTCCGAAATGACTGACAGCTTAGCAAAATGGCCTAAAGAATTCTGGGAGTGAGTTTCTGTGGAACCCAGCTGGGAACACTCATGTGTGATTCAGGCTTCCTCCTCCACAGAAGACTGAATCAGTATCAATTGAATTGTTGACTGAATCAATATCATTCTGAACTGTTGACTCTGTCCTGGTCTCCAAACTTGTTCCTCCCCTTATGTGCTTAGTAAGTGTTTGATGAATGAAAGAATAAGTGAATGAGTCCATCTCTGTTTCTTCTTCCTTCCTTTGTCTTACTACCTCCTCTCTGTACTTGCTGCCTATTTCCTAAAGGGAAACACTGGCCAAGATTTTACAATTGCTCCTAATGGCCTGATACGAAACACAAACTTGTCTGATCTTCAGGGCCCACCATTAACCTACCAGATCTTCATCTAAACCCTCCCTACCCAAAATCCACCATTTGCTTTGGCAACACTTACTTGTGGCCAGGAGACTCTTTGACCTTGTGAGTCCTTTTCCTTGGAATGCTCTCCCTTATTCTTATCATTAATTAGTATGTAGACCCTCAAAACCAGAAGTGACCTTGGAGATCAAGTCCAACCTTCTACCTACAGCTGGAAATCTCTTCAAAACATCCTTGACCCACCATCAACGAAGCCCCACTTTGAAGATGATCCTTCATTTGCCACATAAAGTTGTTATTAAACACTTATTTCTGTTAAGAAACCTTCCCTCATTAATTAATAAATCATTCATTTACTCATTTGTTTATCAGACACAGTGAATATCTATTATGTACCAGGAAATGTGCTGGGTTATGGAGGACATGGAAATGAATAAACCATGATTCCTACACACTGGACTCTGATAGACTAGGTCTGCAGAAGAACAGATATGTGAGCAATATTAACATAATTGTGTAAGATACACTATCAGTGTGTGTACCATATGTAATGACGGGACAGAAACGCAAATAATTAGCAATTCCTCCCAGGAGGAATGGGGCTTGGTCTAGGAGGACATCACAGTGGAAACACTGAAAAGCTAAGTCTTAAAGGATGAGTCTGGGAATATTCAAATCAACAAGGTGGAATGAGGTGGCCACAGGCTGAGAATCCCAAGCTTACTGTACACTGATAATTCCTTCAGATCACATTACTTCAGGATACTAAATAATTTGTATTCACTGGAAGAGTATTTTGTACATCGCCTGGGGCTTGGTGAATTGGTCTAATCCTTTTAGAAAGCAATCTGGTAAAATAAATTGAGAACTTTACAATGGCCATACCTTTGATCTAGTAATCACATCTGTAGGACTCTACCTTGAGGAGTCAATATGAAGATAATATATATTAGATCAGTAAATTGGGGAAGAATTCGAAAATGAGCCTCCAATATGCTTCATTGGAAAAATCAGCAAATAAACTATGGTACATTTATTGGAGGGATCATTTATCATGCAGCTCTTAGTTCTGAATATTATATGACAACTTGGAAATACTTACTAACTGAAAAAAGAGCAACAAATGTGTGCATATGATTACAACTTTATTTTTAAATCATATACATAACAAAAAGGGTCTAAGAAGAAATGGTGCCAAAATGCTAATAAAAAATGGGCTGAAATGAGGTAAGTTTGGGAGATCTGCTCCCTTCTTTTCTCTATTTTCAAACTTCCTGTTACATGGTTGATTTGTTCCCTTATAGTCTGTAAAGAGTTTTGTGTGTGTGCGTTTTGTTTAACCTACAGAATGAATTTCACTCTCTACAAAATCGGGGTATGAACGTCTTCCAGAAGCCACTAAATCTAGTTCTTGGGTTTTTTTTTTTCCTCTTCCCATTACTTTGTAAAGTGCTCAAGTCTTACACATAGTGGATGTCCATCCAGTGATATGGTGGCTGACAAAGTACACATATATCCCTACACTCTGCTTTCCTGGTGCCTCAAGACCATTAAGAGAAACAGCAATACTTGACAACACAGCTTTTTTATGTGCTAGACATTCTTCTAAGCACTTCGCAGATACTAATTCATTAAATACAACAATCCCATGAGGTAGATATTATTATCATTAATTATTATTTTATTTATGTATTTATTTACAGCTAAAGCAAACTGAGACACATAAAAGTTAGCCACTTACCCAAAGCTGTCCAAATAGTTGGTCACAGAGCCAGATTTGAACCCAGGGGGTAAAGCTCTAGTGTCTCTGCTCTTAAGGCCTCAAAAGAGGAAGCTTTGGAATAGCCAGCTATCTGGACAGACAGGCAGGCAGGCCAGAAAAACCTACATGGATACCTCAGTGGTCGGGGAGGGGAACTGGGGTTGGAGGGCTGGGGGTTGGGAGACAGAGCCCAGGGATTTTTAACGTAAGCCACTTCCCCAGCAGAAACCTCAACTGCTGGCAGTAATTTCTGTCTGACAGGATGGCAGACACAGAGGAGTGGCATCCGGAGTATGCACGATCACCTCTGTGTAAATACCTGGTTCAGTGCCAGAGAGGGATCAGTGGTCAGTAGCACTTAGATAAAGATAAAAAGCATAAGGAGCTACATGTTTACCTTAACTGGGTCCTAGCCTATCGTTCCTGAAGCAGATATAAGGATTGTTCCTTCTCTGGTGAGTTTATTTAGATTACAAAGTACAGATTTTACCTGGAATTTTAGAACCCCAGAACTAGAACAGACCTTTTATAGCCATCTACTCTAGACCCTGTCCATCCCTCTACCCTTAACATACACATATTTGTATAAACAGAAGAGGAGAAATATCCATGAGAAATAACAAGCTTGGGACCTGGTGCACAGAGAGGCATCGGGAGCCCCCATTACAAGTGATGAACCAAAGGAGGAAGGAGCTATCATGCAAACACAATGATAGGTCCAATGACAAATTACCAAGTGATTCTTCTGATGGATCTGATTGATGATTCTCCACACATTCTAGATTGAGTAAATGTTGAGATGATGTGGCTGACCTCTTGGTCCTATGTTTTTAATTCATTAGTTCCAAATCTTGTGAATAAGCTTCTCAAATATCCACCCCAATAAAAGGTCAGGATTAGTCACAAGCAACCAAGAGCTTGAAGGTGGCTAATCTAAATTAGTACACATATAATGGAGAACTCATGGCTTTTAAACCACATGTGAAATGACTGTGTTCCACCAACTTATACTACATGCGCTCTTGCTTTCCAGCCCTAGCCAAGAATAGCAAGAGGTTCTGTAACTAGAAGTCTACCTCTCATCCCCTACACAAAACAACCCAACTTTTAAGAGAAAAGCTGACACTTTACCCAGCCCCACCTGAGTAGAGTGGTGGACTCTCCTATATTCTCCAAGTCAAAGATATAAGTATCCTTGGCCTGAGTGTCCTAGGATTACTTTACTCTTCCTTAATGGAACTTTCATTCTTAAATTTCCCTTTCACTATTTCCCTTTTATCAATGACAGAAACTATGGAAAGGGGCCTGAGCGACCAAACTTCTCATTTCATAGATGAGAGGAAGGCCAAGAAGAAGAGTGTATCACCCTAGTGTCAAGGTGGTAATAGAGTTGCTCTTGGTTCTCATTCCAGGGTTCCTTCTGCCCTACCCTCCTCACTTCCATGTGGCACTGAAGGTGACACTGTGTAGCCATGAAGCCCAAGAAGATGCAGAGACTGCCCCTGTCATTTCCCTAGCCCCTTTCCTTGCCCTCCATGCAGACCCCCCATGTGAACCTCCCCCAGGTGGAAGGAAAGATCATGTGATCTTACTCATCTCCATGTACTCTGGAGTCAGTCCAGTGTATGGCTCCAAGCTGTAGTCTAGGTCCCACTGCTCTGGATGCTTTGAGTGGGTAGAGTCAGTTTCTCCAGGTTCTGTCTCATCTTTCAGCTTCCGAAATAGTTTCTTTAGCTTCCTGGGAAAGAAATGGACCAGTCATCAAAAGCCTCTGGAGGATGGAGTTAGTTCTACAGACTGAAGGAGAAAAAAAAAAAAAAAACAACTAAGGCTTTTTGACACTAAAGTCATCTCTGCTCCAAGGACTGAGAGAGGGACACTAAAAAGACTACTTTTCTCTTTAAGACAACGTGAGGTTTTTTAACAGGATGATGAAAGGTCCCCCCCACAAAGGGTCTGGTTTCTTCAAACCCAAAGAAACTGAACTCTTCCTACTGTTTGAGAAGCAACAAGACAGTTGGCCCTTCTTGCCAAATGTTGAGACCATCCTATTGTATAACAGGTGATCTGTCCATCCTCTTCATGGGGAAGAGAGGATGTCTAGAAAATACTAGAAAGATGCTCTCCTCCCAGCTCAAACATTTTCAGGTCTTAATAACATAAACAGCATCATACTTCCATTAAAGCCAACCTAAATGTTGTCTACCACTCTTATGGGTTGAATTGAATCTCCCCAAGATTCATATGTTGAAAGGCTAACCCCAGATGTGACCTCATTTGGGGATAATAGGATTTTAAGAGGTAATTAAGATTAAGTGAGGTCATAAAACTGGGGTCCTAATCCAATAGGATTGGTAGTCTTATAAGAAAAGGAAGAGACAGTGATCTTTCTTTCTCCACTATGTGAGGGAGGACACAGTAAGAAGGTGGTTATCTGCAATCCAGGAAGGTGGCCCTCATTAGAAACCAAACTCTGCCAGTCCTTGATCTTGGACTTTCCAGCCTCCAAACTGTGAGAAATCAGTATCTGTTGTTTATGCCACACAGCCTATGATATTTTGTGATGGCAGCTCGAGTAGACTAAGTCAACCAAAATAAGAATGGTTTAAGTATTCTTAATCTGAGGATTAAGTGAAATGATGTTTATACAATCCTTAGCATAATATCTGGACACAGGAAACATTCAGTAGATAATAACTATTATTATTTTTAATATTAAATGCTAAAATATGCCTGAGGGTATAGTTTTTTCATACTTTCCATTGATACACCATCACAGAGAATGAAATCAGGTAAAGGAACAAGGTACCAGTTGTGTTGATCAATCTAGAAGAAAGTTTCTAGGAAATAGGAGGAGAATTAATAGCAGAACAGTCAGAATCATAGACTTCAAGAGTTAAAGGGACTTTGAAGTCCATGCTCCATCCAATGCAGGAATTCCTGCCACATTCCCCACATGGGATCATCTAACCTCTATGCAGCTATTTCCAGAAGACCGTTCTCAATATCATTTAGGTATGGCTTTCATTGTTAGGATATGCTCCTGACAGTGACTGGAAATCTAATGGTTCAAAATAATGTTTTGTTTTTTTATGTTATGTTAGTCACCATACAGTACATCATTAGTTTTTGATGTAGTGTTCCATGATTCATTGTTTGCATATAACACCCAGTGCTTCATGCAGTACGTGCCCGATCAGTGTCCTGTGTAATACCATTTGCCATCAAGAAGACATAGTGTAGTGGTGTAGTGTAGTGGGTAAAAGTCTGATCTTTGATGGCAGAAAATAATTGCTTAAAACCCAGGTTTACAACTCACCAGCTGTATTTTCTTGGACAGGCTATTAAAACTCCATAAGCTTTCATTGTATTATCTATGAGAAAATAAATATTAACTAGCCCAAAGGGGCAATTAAAGGAGATAATCTATGTAACATGCTTAACTTATGGCTTGGTACATTCTAAGAGCTCAATATATTTATCCTTGTCCCTGTCGTCACCACCACCAACCACCACCATCATCATCATCATCATCATCACCATCACAGAAGGATTTAAAGAATGAGATCCCACAGAAGCAGCAGTAAAATAAAGTATTTCATAATAAAAGAGCAAGCAATAATTCTGTGATAATAAGAAATTAAGAAAAACCTAGGTGGAGCCTAAAGATTCTGAAGCCAAATAGTGTGGACTGGTTGAGACCCTGTCTACAGGTCAAGACAGAAGGTGAGGTGAAGAAAAAATAATAAAGGAGAGAGAGAAGAAAAAAAAAAAAAGGAAAAGGAGAGAGGGAGTTAAGGATGGAGGAAGGGGGAGGTCCAGAATCAGAACTCAGACTGAGACTTTTCCTCCAGATGCCAGTAATCGGAAAACTTGGCCAAATCTTTAGTAAAGAATAGTCAGTGGTTTTAATTAAATATAGAAAATTGAGCACATTCCAGATGATATGATACTTTATGTGGAAAACCCAAAAGACTCCACCCCAAAACTGCTAGAACTCATACAGGAATTCAGTCAAGTGGCAGGATATAAAATCAATGCACAGAAGTCAGTGGCATTCCTATACACCAACAACAAGACAGAAGAAAGACAAATTAAGGAATCGATCCCATTTACAATTGCACCCAAAACCGTAAGATACCTAGGAATAAATCTAACCAAAGAGACAAAGGATCTGTACTCAGAAAACTTTAAAATACTCATGAAAGAAATTGAGGAAGACACAAAGAATTGGAAAAACGTTCCATGCTCATGGATTGGAAGAACAAATATTGTGAAGATGTCAATGCTACCTAGAGCAATCTACACATTCAATACAATCCCCATCAAAATACCATCCACTTTTTTCAAAGAAATGGAACAAATAATCCTAAAATTTGTATGGAACCAGAAAAGACCCCGCATAGCCAGAGGAATGTTGAAAAAGAAAAGCAAAGCCGGCGGCATCACAATCCCAGACTTCCAGCTCTATTACAAAGCTGTCATCATCAAGACAGCATGGTACTGGCACAAAAACAGACACATAGATCAATGGAACAGAATAGAGAGCCCTCAACTCTATGGTCAACTCATCTTTGACAAAGCAGGAAAGAATGTCCAATGGAACAAAGACAGTCTCTTCAACAAATGGTGTTGGGAAAATTGGATAGCCACATGCAGAAGAATGAAACTGGACCATTTCCTTACACCACACACAAAAATAGACTCCAAATGGTTGAAAGACCTCAATGTGAGACAGGAGTCCATCAAAACCCTAAAGGAGAACACAGGCAGCAACCTCTTTGACCTCAGCCGAAGCAACTTCTTCCTAGAAACATCGCCAAAGGCAAGGAAAGCAAGGGCAAAAATGAACTATTGGGACTTCATCAAGATTAAAAGCTTTTGCAAAGCAAAGGAAACAGTCAACAAAACCAAAAGACAACTGACAGAATGGGAGAAGATATTTGCAAATGACATATCAGATAAAGGGCTAGTATCCAAAATCTATAAAGAAATCATCAAACTCAACACCCAAAGAACAAAGAATCCAATCAAGAAATGGGCAGAAGACATGAACAGACATTTTTCCAAAGAAGACATCCAAATGGCCAACAGACACATGAAAAAGTGCTCAATATCACTCGGCATCAGGGAAATCCAAATCAAAACCTAATGAGATACCACCT
Organism: Neomonachus schauinslandi; assembly: GCF_002201575.2. NCBI lineage: Eukaryota > Metazoa > Chordata > Mammalia > Carnivora > Phocidae > Neomonachus > Neomonachus schauinslandi. The sequence continues at coordinate 97,293,922 of NC_058407.1, read as the reverse complement.
CACACCAGTCAGAATGGCTAAAATTAACAAGTCAGGAAACGACAGATGTTGGCAGGGATGCGGAGAAAGGGGAACCCTCCTACACTGTTGGTGGGAATGCGAGCTGGTGCAGCCACTCTGGAAAACTGTATGGAGGTTCCTCAAAAAGTTGAAAATAGAGCTACCATATGATCCAGCAATTGCACTACTGGGTATTTACCCCAAAGATACAAATGTAGGGATCCGAAGGGGTACATGCACCCCAATGTTTATAGCAGCAATGTCCACAATAGCCAAACTGTGGAAAGAGCCAAGATGTCCATCAACAGATGAATGGATAAAGAAGATGTGGTAGATATATATACAATGGAATATTATGCAGCCATCAAAAGGAATGAGATCTTGCCATTTGCAACGACGTGGATGGAACTGAAGGGTATTATGTTGAGTGAAATAAGTCAAACAGAGAAAGACATGTATCATATGATCTCACTGATATGAGGAATTCTTAATTGCAGGAAACAAACTGAGGGTTGCTGGAGTGGGGGGTGGGGTGGGAGGGATGGGGTGACTGGGTGATAGACACTGGGGAAGGTATGTGCTCTGGTAAGCGCTGTGAATTGTGCAAGACTGTTGAATCTCAGATCTGTACCTCTGAAACAAATAATGCAATATATGTTAAGAAAAAAAGAAGAAGAAGAAGAAGGTAGCGGGAGGGGAAGAATGAAGCGGGGGAAATCGGAGGGGTAGACAAACCATGAGAGACGATGGACTCTGAAAAACAAACTGAGGGTTCTAGAGGGGAGGGGGGTGGGAGGATGGGTTAGCCTGGTGGTGGGTATTGAGGAGGGCACATTCTGCATGGAGCACTGGGTGTTATGCACAAACAATGAATCAGGGAACACTTCATCTAAAACTAATGATGTAATGTATGGGGATTAATATAAGAATAAAAAAATAATTAAAAAAAAAAAAGAAAAGAAAATGGAGCACATTCCATTTTTGAAATGCTACTAAAATGACAGTAAACGAATTTTAAAATGTCAAAACAAGGTTAAAGAGTTAAACAGTAGGCCCTAGTGTCTCTGTCCACCCATATTGCCCAGGTGACTGACTACCATTTTCCCAATACCAGCAGGAGTAAAAAGTTTATTCAAAGGAAAAAATGAACTGGGGAAATTCTAGATCTGCAATAAATCCAATAAAATGATAGGAAGTTAAAGAATCAATAAACTCTCAGAAAAAAATAGAAAAGACAAATAAATGGACAATAGGAAAGAAAAAATAAGAAAATTAACCAGTCTAGCAACTCCAGCATTTAATCAGAAAGAGAAGACAAAAGAAAATGGTGAAGAAAGTATAAGGAAATACAAGAAAATGTCTCAGAGCTGAAAGATATGCATTTTCGGATTGGAAGGACCCACTCAGCATAACGATAAGGAAAAGGACTTCCACCAAAGCCCATCATCATGAGATTTCACCACTCTAGGAATAATGAACAGGATTCTAAAAGCTTCCATGTCCAGAGAGACAGATACTCTAAAAATTATTTGGAAACAAAAAAAGAAATTCTCAACATCAGCCCTTGGCACTAGAAAATACTAGAAAAATCTATTAATATTGAGAAGGCAAACTGATTTTTAGCAAGGGATTTTATACCCAACCAAATTATACATCAAGTGCAAAGGCAGAATAAAGAAATGTAAACCATGCAAGGTTTTACAAAAGATATCCTTCTACGCATCTACCCTCGTGAAGTTCTTGGAGGATGAATTTCACCAACCAAGGATATAAAACAAGAAAGGAAACAGTGGAATCCAACAAACAAGAAATCCATCAGAACAAGGAAGTGCTGGATCTAACTGGGATTGGTAGCTATGTAGAAGGTTTAGTGAACAAACAGTTTTGGTTTGAACAAGAGAATAAAGATTCCCAGAGGATGGTCTCCAGGAGAAAACATGACTTCTGATGTGTTTAATGAGGTGATCTATCTGGGAAAGTGGACACTTAAACAAGTGCTACCAATAATGTGTAAAGAGTATTATGAAGGGAGAAATTTAGGTAATAATGAAAACAGAAAACAGAAAACTAACCTGACCTAAATCAGGGAAAGTTTTCCCCGAGGAAGAGATGTGTAAACCAACTAAATGATGAAAGATGACAGAAGTATGGGAAAGAGGGAGAAGTTATGTTCTAGGCAGAGGAGATTATCTGTGCAATGGCCCAAGGCAAATATGAGAATGGCTCAGAGAAGGGACGGAAAGGAGTTCAAAATGCTCAGAGCAGAGAGTAGGACAGAAAAAATGAGGAAAGAGAAGAGTGAAAAGGTAGTGCAAGTTCACAGCATGAAGGCCTTGTCGGCCATCTTAGGCAGTGGCTGAGGTGAGAGATTATGGCCCCAGAGTCCATGGTAACCACAGTGGACATGAGGACAGACTGAGACAGGCTCAGGAAGCAGAGTTAAGAAGCTGGTGGTGACCCGTATGAGGGAAAGAAAGCAGAATAAGGAACTAAAGACCATTCTAGGGTCTTCAGGCATGGGTGTGGATGGTGGTACAGTTTGCTAAGACAGGAACACTAAAGAAGAGGCCATTTTGATGAAGGGGTGGGGGAGGAATGGTTGAGGCAGAGGATCCCACATGACAACTAAGTAGGGATATCTAGTAAGCATTTTATACACAGGTCTAGAGCCCTTAAAACAGGTCTGGGTGGAAGCTAACAATAATAAGAATCATCCTGGAGAGAGGAACCAAAACCATAGCAATGAGCCCCACCTGTGTGTGGATGGAGCACAGGAAAGGCATTCCAACAGTCAAGGGATGGGGAGAGGGAGTGGAGCCTTCCAAGGGCAAAGAAAGCAGCCGTTGTAGGAACAGAAGGTCAACTGTGAACCCATGTGGCAAAGAAGGGAAGGGTGGAAGGGGTGTTTCAGGAAAGACTTCAGCCACAGTGTTACACACTGTGAGGAGGTCAAAGACGATGAGGGGGAAAAAAAATCCACAAATAATTCTTATTCACCCCCTCCTTCCCAGAAGTTCCCCTCCTGGAGATCTCCGTGAGCACTAAAAAAAATTAATAAAGAAAGTCCCTAGAGAACAAGATTTAACAGGAATCCTGCAAATTGTATAACATACAGATGGGCCATTTGGAAAACTTCAGATTATGATTCCGACCGTATGATGCACTCGCTTGTTAAAATAACTCCTTTGATGTTACCCCCTTGTCCTTTTCATCTGCTCTGCTATTTTTCCGTCCCTTTTTAATGACAGGTCTGAGAAACTGTCCGGAAGGCTTGGAGCCTTTCTTTTGCTTGTGCCCCATGGGCTCACCCCAAGACCATGGTGACTGTCCGTCACACCTTAGGCTTCCTGCCACAGGGATCTGGGCCCCAGGCAGCTCTCCACAGACCTGGCTCCACATGCCTCAAGCCTCATTAGAGAAGGCAGAACCAAGCCCTAAATGGACCAAAGAAGAGGAACATAGCAACCTCTAGGCTATGTATTCCTTTCTTTGACACCTGACAAGGTTCAAATTTGTTCCTTAAACTTCTGATTCATGGCCAGATTCCACTGTCTTTGAGAACACAGACCTCCTTCGCCTGTGATGCCTTTAAAGAGAGACTGTTTTATGTCTTGAAATGTAATATTTATCACATTTACCGAAAAAAAAAAAAAGCAGAGTTTATAAAATCTTGCTGGCCGTGTCCAGGGTACGTTACAGCTATTTTGGGATGTGATCTGGTGTTTTTAGTAAGAATAGGGATGGGGGGACATTTTGCTGGTGGGAGTATTCATGTATTTGCTCCGTCTGCCTCGGACTTCGCCCAGGAAAGAATCTGGCATTTGAAAAAGATAGCATTTTATTTTTTATCAAAAAAAAAAATCCTTCTTAATAATAAAAGGCCCATTTCCAATTTTGCTTCAAGGAAGACTGGAGCTAAGTTTGAGATAAAATTATGGTGAGAAGTTGGGATGTGGGGTGGCATGTTTCGGGGGCCCCATGCGATCTGGATGCAAAGTCTATCTTGCACAGACACATGTGGGAAAGGCGGGGTGTGTGGGGCAGCAGCAGGGGAGAATGGAAACCCCTGTCAGGGGACTCGGGTAATAAATAGCACAAGATCCGATTCTGCCACGCCGCCCGCCGTGTCTGAAGGCATCTCAGATGGAGCTGCCGATGAGCATTGTTCTGGGGCCTGTAATGTTTAAAACCATCCAGTGCCTCTCTGGAAAGCATCTGTCACAACTGTGTCAGGCCCCAGGAGCCTGGGGATGCTGAGTGGGGTAGTCCAAGGCCAGATCACGCAACTCAGTTTTATTTATTATCATGTCCTCAATTAGTCGCAGAGCTGTCTTTAAAGAGCCCACTGCCCCCAGTTTCACTGCCTCCCTTGGAAGCACTGTGTTCCTTTCATCCACAGGGCCTCTGAATCCAGGCCTGGCCAAGGTGGGACTGCCACTGCCTGGGGGGAGGTGCTTGGACGAGCCGGGCTGCCGCACAGCCCTGAGGATTTCGGGGTAGATCTGGCACCTGCCAGATTTAAGGGGTAGCAAAGCGGGGTCTGAGCGAGCTGGCGAGGCTTATCCAGGTCCCAAAGGGCAGCTGTACAGTATCCATGGACATGCCCCGCATCTGTGCCAGCCTTGTGGAAGCCTGCGGGATTAGCAGGGATGCTATTGGTCTGAAGCAATGTTTCCCGAGCAACAGACACATTGCACCGGCAGTCCATTGGACACCTTTGGAGGTCTCTACACTTGGCCTTCATCTCTTTAGAGCATCTGGGAGAATTCCTTCCTTCCCTGCTCTCGTTCAGCCCCTCTGATGGCGGTCAAGGAGAAAACCCCAGTCTGCTGCTGGCATGCCTTTAACAACTCCCCAGTGCCTGTCCAGCTTCCTTTATAACAGAGAGAATGCAGATCTTAGGCTGATGTCATTGGTTGTTTAATAGTGTTTACTTTTATCGTATTTCTTTCTACTGTGAGTTGCTATTCATGATAGCTGGCAGTGTTCATTTTCCATTTTCAGAAATGTTATGAATTTAAATAAAAAGTGAGTTGGTTTAGAGGAAATGAATAGGCAAATAGCTGTTTAGGTAGATAGGGAGAAAAAAAACTTTAAGAGTTAGCTTACAAATCACTGAAGATTGGGTAAGAATGTTCTATAAGAAACCTACTGGACGGTAAGATTCTCAAGGGCATCAAAATTGTGGTTGTGGTACTTTTTGCAAGACACACACACAGAATCTAATAAGAATGTTTCACCCTCAGGGAGAGAGATAAATTATAGCTGACTGGCTACTGATAATAGTCAATTAGATAGTCTTTAATATTTCAAAATTTTCTTTGGAAGAATCTTAAAAAATCACTTTCAGAAGTAGATGATAAACACCTTTTTTTTCAATTACTTGTTTATTTCAGAGAGTCTTTCACTCGCCACTAGCATTTCTCAGTTCTTTTTTATTATGATTATGTTATGTTAATCACCATACATTACCTCATTAATTTTTGATGCAGTGTTCCATGATTCACTATTTGCGCATAACACCCAGTGCTCCATGCAGAACATGCCCTCCTTAATACCCATCACCAGGCTAACCCATCCTCCCACCCCCCTCCCCTCTAGAATGCCCAGTTTGTTTTTCAGACTCCATAGTCTCTCATGGTTCATCTCCCCCTCCGATTTCCCCCCCTTCATTCTTCCCCTCCTGCTATCTTCTTCTTTTTTTTTTAACATATAATGTATTATTTGTTTCAGAGGCACAGATCTATGATTCAAGATAAACATCTTCTAACTGTATAATTTTATATCTTTTATCCCGTGTTCTCAACTAGTATAATCACCTACCTAACTCCTCAGACTTGCTTCTGTTTTTAAAAATCAAATCTGGCCTCTAAGACTAATATTTATCTCTTCTGGGGAAAGAAACTGAAGGTACATGAGCCAAAAGCCATTAAGCCCTGAACAGAAGAGAAAAATAGTGCTCCTGAATTGGTCTTCTCAATCTCATTCTCGGACTTGCAGCACTCACAACGCATCACTTACAAATGTAAAGGTAATGATGCTCAGTACATCTAGGCTGCCTGGAACCCCGAAGAATGGTCCCTCCTTTCTTGGACTCCATATTTTCTATTTTCTAGACAGCTGGGCATTCATCCCACCTTTATTTTTACATAAGCCATGTTGCATGAAAATCTTTTTAGAATAACTGTAACAAGGTCATACAGTGAGTACATTATAATGCCTCAATTTAAACCCAGATCTGTTGGACAATCTCTGTCCTACTGAGATGTGCTACCTCCACCACAGAATTCAAGACCACTGAGTCTAAGTTTTATAATTTATACCTCTCCTTCCTCACTGTCAGGTTCAACTGTCATTTCTCTTTTGACTATGAAAGACTCCTTCTGTTTTCTTGCTTATGTCATGTTTCTCAACAGTGTCACACATAAGGATATCACCAGGTGCTTGAACTCTGGATTGGGTGGGGTCTAATTTCTAGAGAGTGGGCTCTCAGTAGGGAGTGGAAAATCCAATAATCACTATCATAGTGATTTCATGTGGCCAAACTCAGAATACAACCTGTAGAATTACAAAGAACTTTGGAGATAAAAGACACTGGGGCTTGGTAGAAGAATTTTTGCTCTACATCCTCAGGGATTAACTACATATTCATTATTATAATTAACTACATATCTTATATAGTTAATATATTATATATATATATGAAATTAACTACATAATTACATTGTATGTTTCCTCTAGCAGACTAGAAACTGAAATGAGGAACAATCTTTTGAAACAGAAGTGACCTGTATTTGGAACCAGGAGTGTCCAGTTTCACTGAATAGAGGAGAAGGTCACTGAATGTCAGAGCTGAAATGAGAACACCTCAGAGATGATTCTTATGCCATCATTTTCATCAAGAGAGGAGGACAGCAAGACTTAAAGAAGTGACTTGCCCATAGCTTTATGAGTCCCTGTGCAATTGCCATCAATTAAAGTGTGGCATATTAAACACGCATCAAGCATAAACAAGAAAATTTAGCCTTCAAGGCAAATAGCCATGTGTTAATTCATCTGTTATGGAGCCGATGGAGTTGATGGGTGGGGGGACATGCCAATACATTATCCAAACATATGCCTGAGCTCTTGTCTCTCTTATCCTCTATAAAACTCCTCTGGGTCCAGAGTGAATGGACTAAGTGGTAGAGCAGATGTCCAGGGATGAATAAACCTCATGCCTGCAAGCTGTGTACAATTCCATCCAGAGCAGAATAACGACACACTGGAAGGACAGGTGTCTTCCCCAGATGTCTGAAGGAGAATGGAGACTTTCCTTTGTAGCAGGAGTGGATGGGCTGGTCATGTAGCTTCAAAGGAGCCAGATGGGGCTTTGGTACATCTTTTCTTGGTCTGTATATTTTCTGGATGTTTATCCATAACAAATGTGGTCTCTCTCTGAGATGGTAAGCTCCTAGAGAACGGTGGCCATGTGTTTCACCAGCTTCGCTCGACTATCACTGAATGACTTTCGATCAGAAAGCTGGGAACAGGGCACACTTTCAGAGGGCGGAGTTTCTCAAAAGTGATCTCCTGACTGATGACTAGAGGCTGGCTTAAGCAGGGAGGTGCAACAGGATGGCCAGACACAACATTCTTACCCATCCTCCTCCTATAAAGGCACATACTCAAGGGCTACCCGCGACTGTCTCGGAGTGAGGGCAGAAAAACACCCAAAGCATTGAGCCTAAGGAATGGTACGTGAGCACCAAAAAGCAATAGAAACGCAAGATGGAGGAGGGGGGTTACATTTTTCTTTGACCTGAAGGTAGATTTTCATTATTGAGTTTTCATTTCTTTTAGATCCAGTGCCTATGAGTCACCTATCTCCATGCAACACCTAACTGAAAGAGGTCCTTCTATGAAATTTTGTATCAAACCATGTCGGAGGGAATAGAAGATCCAAGTGAAGATCCAGTCTGAGCTTTACCAGCTCTGCATCCTTCCCCTCCTAAGATCACATATCCCACAGCTTCTTAGAGATTGCTCTAAATTATTACACAGTATTTCAAACTTTCGTATTCATTTATATCCACCATAATGAGAGTCCTTTTTTACTAACTCAGTGGGAGGACAGTGAGCATTAAACATACTTTACACTTTCAGGTCCGAGCTACCTGACTCCTAGTTCTGCCACTTAGTCCTTAGGTTACTGAAGCAAGTGCTTATTAATCTTTCTAAGCTTCAAATCTCCCAAATCAGATCGGCAAACAAGGCTTGTGGGAGGGGCCCTGCCTCATGGGGAAAATTATTGTCAAGTGGACAGAGGAGTAAATAACCAGGCTCTCTGAGAAGAGGAGGCCGGAAACACCCTGCTGGAAGTCTGGCCCTGCTGGGCTAGGCCCTGGTGGCAAGCAGAGAGGGAAGAGGAGTTCATTACATACGGGACTCCAATCTCAAAGATGTTGTTCTGGATCAGCTGCTTCCCCAACATGATGATGCTAAGCTGAATGCAGAGCTCCATGAGGCAGCCCCCTGGAGCACACTGCCCGGAAAAGAAGATAACGGAAGATGTGGTTAGACCAAGTGGAGCTCAGAGAAGCAAGGGCAAGAAGTGAGGCACGCTGCAAGGGGGGACGGCCGGGGCTAGGGGTGCACGGGCACACCACCAGCCGGACTGTACTTGCCTCTTCCATGCGGTAACCATCGAACACGTAAACATAGCTTCCAGGTCTGCCCACGAACCTGAAATCCAGAAGTGTGGGAGAGTTAGGGAAGGGGAAGGCAGGGCTGCTAGAAGGCCTGCCTTCTGAGTGGAAGAGGCACCGCCCAACAGCCTCCTGGAAAGAACTGGCCAGGGCAGGGGCCAACTCACCCAGGGGCAGGCGTGGACACTGCGTTATTGGCTAGCTGTCACCTGACCATCGAGGGTTCACCTCTTAACCCGAGTTCCAGGGGACAGGGGCTGAGGCTGGGTCTGGTGTGCGCCTGGGAAGGTCCTGTGTATGGGCACCTGTGACAATTTCTGAGCCTCAATGCCACGAGGTTTGGATTATCCCTAAATGTACTATCTGTGCACCTTCCTCTCTCAACCAATGTTAAGAATTGAGTTCTGATCGAGGCTCCTCGGTGGGAGATTCTGATTTCCCAGGAAATGGTCCTACCCATCTATTTAAGGCTCAGCTCAAATCTTTCCTTCTCTGTGAAGTCTTCTGTCTCTGTTCACAATTAAGTATTTCCCGGGCACTTTCTTTATACTTCTATGATAGCAACTCATTGCGTGTGCTGTAGATAAGACCATCTCTTTCAATAGACCACAAATTTATCTAAGGGTCGGGACCCTATTTTTTGGCCTGAAATATCTATGTAGGAAATTTGCTATTGATATTAAATCTAGAATGAAAGCACCAATGGAGTATATACCCATTAATATGGATAGTCTCTCTGCTACTATAATTTTATACGAGTCAAGGGCAGAGATCCCAGGAAGGGGGTTGTGGTTTGTGTCACAAACCTATTTATAAGAAACTATCAAATATGCACAATAATAGCTCTTGCTATGCAGGCCTGCTTGATGAGGTTTTAGTGCTAGGGAAGCTTTTCTGACAAAGTTAATGCCTACTAGGAAATCTCCTTATAGGTAGCCAACTGATCTAATTGTCAGAAGTGATTTTACAGCTAGACACATTGCATAATAAAGAATCTGACTGGCCTTTGTTGCTGGTTCTTGGAGAAGCCTCTAAATCCTTAGAACTTCCCCCTAGGATTCTCTTTGTTATTGATAGTTGGGATCTTGAGACTATACCTAAATTTATGCTAATGAGATCACTCAGGATGGGGGAGGCCATGCCACAGAAACCAACTGTGTGATTAGAGGGTTGGGCCTTTCATCCAGGTAGTAGCAGCCTGACCTCAGGGGATGGAAGGGGGGCGGAGGCTGAGCTCAGTCACATGGGGAATGCTTCAACCAATCACACCTACGTACTGCAAACTTACAAATTCTGGGCACGGAGGCTTGGATGAGCTTCCTGGTTGGTGGGACACATCAACGTGCCAGGAAACTAATGCATCCTGAGGACCTGGAAGCTTCTGTTTAGGACCCTCCTAAACCTCACCCTATGTGCCTCTCCCACTTGCTGGTTTGCATTTGTACCCCCTTTCTACAGTAAAACTGTAATTTTAAGTACAGGACATTCCTGAGTTCTATGAGTCATTCTAGAGAATTAGCAAACCTGAGCAGTTTGCGGCTGTAGCCAGTTGGTCTGAATCATGAGTGGCATAGGAACTCCAGAGCCTGCAGCTAGTGTTTGGAGGGAGGGCAATCTCGTGGAAGACTGTGCCCTTAATCTGCGAAGTCTGTGCTAGCTCGGGGTAGCTGGTGTCAGAATTGCATTGCAAGACCTATGAGCCATTCACGAAACCTGAAATTCCTTCTTATCTCATGCTCAAAGTTGGGAGGTCCAGATTATTCTAAGACTCACCCTCTGGGGCCCAGGGTCAAATCCCTATAGTTTCTCTGGTTATCAGAATCCAAAGATTCTAATCCAAAATGACATAACGCTTATGCCACCGCTTCACAAACAGTACAGTGGGGATGGAGATGGGGAATGGGACTGAGAGTGTGAACTGACAGTGGGGACAAGCTGACTAGCGGGGGACCCAGTCTTAGGGACAAGTTGCACTTCCACGTGTGAAACCATTATACTCACCTCCCCTTGAAAAAGGCCACATAGAAGATGGGTGAGTAGGCATTGACAAACTTTAGCAAGAAAGCTTTGAGTATCAGGCGTTCTTCAAAAGTCTGTTCTGTTTTGGGAACCTCTGAAAGAAAAGAGCAAAGCTGGTAAGACTGAGAGACAGATTTTCACCTCTTCAGAGTTTTAATCCTGACTACATGAACCATTGTCTCTCAGCTCTCATTCCTTCAGAGTAGAAACCAAGCGATCTGTCTCTGGCACATTAGAACTGAATTCATCCGGGAGGTCCCAAATGGATTGCCAGGTACTGTGAAGCCACAGAAGGCAAAGGGTACACAGAATCATCACCTTTCTCCCTCCACTTCCCTCCTCTTATCCACTCCAGCAGCGGTTTCATGCTGTACTCCTGTAAGGGGGATGTGAGCAAGCAGAACTTCCTCTAACCACCCTCACCTCATCAAGGGGAACGCAGCTTTTAACTGTGTGATTGCCACTTCCATAAGATTTTATTTGAACCAAAGTCCCTGATGAAAAAGACTTGTTAACCGATGAACTACAGTCAACAGGCAGCAAAGACTTGTCTTGGGTACCATGACATTTTTCCTCTTTCTCGCCTCCTTCATTTCCAGCAGGAAAGCCTGCATCTGTATGCTCTTTGGATAGACTGGGACACCTTATACTCACTCGCTCAAATGATGGAGAATCATCAGATAAGTGAAACGAACATAAGCCTAATGTCTCAAACTCGGGGGTCACAGCCCCAGCGAGTCCTGTGAGGTTCAAGGAGAGGAGTCAGCTCATAATCCCCCAAGGACCCTAAGAAACACTGGCAGAAACCTCACTGATGCCTTCAAAAGACTCGAGACCCATGGGATGTTCTGGTGGGCAACAGGGCACAGTGTTTGCTGGGGATTCACAGATCGTGACAAATGGCTCGGCAAAGATAGGAGGTTACAGGGCCACACTTCAGGGGCAGAAAGAAAGCACTAGCCTGCATCATGCGCACTGATAAATATCACCCGAAAGTGTGCTGAGCACAGGGCCAAAGTATCAGGACCATGCCAGCCAGGAGGTTGTGTCCAGATGAGGTTGATGCATGGACCCATCTGACTTGTCTGCCCACCTGACTCACACACAGCTTTAGCAGCAATCTTTGGAAAAGTGGATGCAAAACTCTGTTCCCTCTCCTGATATTCCCTTCCTTGTCCCATCCCCTATGTACAAATCCTTCACATCCTTTAGCAATCAGATCAAATGTTGCCTGTAATCTCCTTCCCAAAGCCTTCCCCAATGACTTCAGATGGTAGTAATCTCTTTTTCTTCTATAGTATTTTATATTTCTCCTTATTAATTACCTACTTCCATGCCCTCTGAAAATCACAATAGGAGGTTTCATTGGTCTTCTGTCTTAGTTGGGGTTACCTGCTATGTCAAGAAGTAAGTAGTTTATTTTGGAAGTGCTCCCAGGAAGCTTTGGTGAGGGAGTGGGGTAGTGAGACAGAGAGGAGAGGGAAGGCAGCACGCATGTGTTCTGAACAATTGAAGGCCGCAGGTGACTGGGGCTCAGTCCCCCTGGGGACCTTCTAAGAGACTCTGAAACACCCCTCATAATTACTACACTGAGGAGTGAGCAAGTGGACTCCCTCATTGGGTGAAGGGTACCGCTGGACTTGACTCCCTAGCACTTCCGCCTTGTTGTACACATGGGCTGAGCATGCTCACAACCGGAGAACGCCTGCAGGCAGGGAGCGGCGGGGACCTCCAGGGACGCCAAAGGGATATGTGTGCTGTACCGTAGTGTCTGCTCCAAGCTGCTCCACGCGTGGCATTACACCCAGGCGCACACACCTGCTAACTCGTTTCCTCCTTACCTACCTATGTGAGGGGGTAGCGCATCTCACTTTTACAAAGAAAGGCAGCTGAGGTCCAGAGGGGTGACAGCCTTGCTCTAGATCATACAGGCCATAAGTTCGGGTTACAGAAGAGTTAAGGTCTGAACCCAGATCCACCTGTCTCCAAAGATGATGTTTACTCCACCACACTGTGAAATCAGGACCTTGGACTGCTGTCTCCATCAGACCTCCTCTTTCACCTCCCCACCCTCCACCCCCAACCCACATGATATGTACCTAAGAAATATTTGTGAGCGGTCAGGTCACAGGCATTGAGCACCAGCTGCATGTTGCCAGGGTGAACGGCGACTCCACACTTCCTGCAAGGAGCTTCATTTACCAAGGTCTCTGGGAGAGCCTTTTGCAAACTGTCAGTCTTTTCAAGATTTAATCTGTGAGTGGCAAAGAATCCTACCCCCTCTCGTCATGGCCAAAGGGGATCTTAGAGAGAAAAATGCTGTATTTCCATGACCTGTTTTCCCACACAGCACAGTGAGCCCCTCATTCATTTGCAATCTTAGAACATAGTCCTGAGTATAAAAGATGATGCCCAATAGCATCAGCAGTGGCCCAAGCACGAGCAGAGACTCAAGGAGACTGTGGCAGGCAGACGTCAGCCCATGGGGACCCTTCGCCCTGGGAGTGGCCTTGAGAACCAGAAAGCTTAGAGATGCCATAGTGCTACTCTCACAGTTGCAATCCTGGCCTCAACTTCTGCCTAAGGCCTGCGGAAATGAGAGCTACTCATCCTCTAGTCATGTCCTAGCCCCCATGAACCCTAAGAAACATGGTGTCACCCCTGGGCAGCCAGCAACACTGGAAACTGGTTCATTCTCTGAGAACCCCATCATCCTCAAGCCTACTTTAGTTTGCTTATGCTTTCTAACAGTCCTGGAGGCCCTGGCAGGCCATGCTGAACCTACAGAGCACCCAGTCATGCTATTCTGGGCTCAGCTGTATGTTGAGGGGAGTGACTACTTGCTTGTTTTGCTCCAGAGATGGCTGTAGGGACAGATTTTCACATCAGACACACCTGACTTCAAATGCAGAATGTAGGTAGAGGACTGAACTTATATAGAAAGGATACCGACATCTCCCTCACAGGTTGTTGAAGACAGGATAGGATGCTTATAAAGCCCTCAGCCAAGAGCTTGGCAAGTGCTGGACCTCAATAAACGATAGCTCCTGTTGTCCTCAACAGTGTCCTCTGATGCCATCACCTCCTCCAAGCTGGCAGCCCTGCTTTCTGCAGCACAGTTGGGCCACCTGTGGCCAGGTGTTTGTGCATATCTCTAGCCCCTAAGGTTCTGGGCATTGTTTCCATGCTGATTAATGAGCGCTTTCTACCAATCAGTGGAAAGGATAGCTGGTAGGTGACCCTGCTGGCACATAGCTGGGAAGGTCTAACCAAAACAGCCCCTCTCCCCACCTCCACAGAACTCCCAGCCCACGCTTCCTGACGTCCTCTAGACAACATGGGAAATAAACATTGTCTGCTAGGGAACCTAGAGACATTTTCATAATTTTATAGGAGATGAAGCTGGAACAGTCTCCCACGATAGCCCTCAGCTGGCAGACGCTTTGTGGTTTCCTCCTTCCTGCCACGCGTAGAGGGCCACGGGCACAGCCCCATGAGCTAGGAGCCCAGCCAGTCCCACGGCGCCTTGCCCAGCAAGCACTTGGATGATGGTCTGCACTCACCACTCACAGCGAACACTGAGACTTCTTTAGTTTATGGACATAAGCAAAGCCCCACAGATATTTCACCTGTAAGGGCTTTTCCCTCCCTGCTACAAAGTCTGCCCAACCAAAAGGCCAATGTGTCCCTGTTTGACTTATGCTTCTCAAGTCTTCCCTGGGCTCAAGATCCACATCCCTCTCTTCAGTCTGACTCCTATTTTCCTTGACAAAAGGAAATAATGCTGAGGCCCAGGAAATGCCTGCCACCCATTTCTAAGGTCGCTTTCCATTTTTTTTTTTAATTTTTTTTATTCTTATGTTAATCCCCATACATTACATCATTAGTTTTAGATGAAGTGTTCCATGATTCATTGTTTGTGCATAACACCCAGTGCTCCATGCAGAATGTGCCCTCCTCAATACCCACCACCAGGCTAACCCATCCTCCCACCCCCCTCCCCTCTAGAACCCTCAGTTTGTTTTTCAGAGTCCATCGTCTCTCACGGTTCGTCCACCCCTCCGATTTCCCCCGCTTCATTCTTCCCCTCCCGCTACCTTCTTCTTCTTTTTTTTTTTTCTTAACATATATTGCATTATTTGTTTCAGAGGTACAGATCTGAGATTCAACAGTCTTGCACAATTCACAGGTCGCTTTCCATTTTAAGATCTCCCAACTCCGAACCACCAAGTGGCCATCAACCCTGGCTCTCCCCAGCCCGCCACCCTGGCCCCGCCACGCACAGTGTGGATGGCGTTCCCACAATGAGCACAGTCAGGTCCGCCTTCTGCTGGGCCACGGCTGACACTAGATGTATCAGACTAAGCACATTTATTGAACGAACGAATGAATGAATGACATGACATGACATGAAAATATCATTTAGAATAGTGAAAAAGTATTTATCATTTACTAAAAATTCCCTGTGGGTATGAAATCACAAGAAAGCAATAGCCGAAAGAGAGTGAAATCTCCCTCATTTCAATTTCATTTAATTAATTTAAATTTCCCTATCTTATCCATGAGATAAGAGATGGGGGTATTGGAGTTAGATGCAGGACCTAGAAGGGCTATAGCCCTTGCCATGGGAGGGGCAGAGAAGGACAGGAGGTGAGGCAGAGCCCCTGCCAAAGAAGAAAATGTGAGTGATGGGGGAGGGGTGGAGCCGCCCAGCAGAAATGTTCCTTAACTTCCCTGTCAAAAAAAGAAGGAAGGGGGGAGGAAGGGAGGGAGGGGGAGAGGGAAAGAAGAAGGAGGGAGGGAAGGAAGGAAGGAGGGAAGGGAAAGGAAAGGGGAAGGAAGGAGAGAGGGAGGGAGGAAAGGAGGAAGGGAGGGAGGAAGGGGGAGGGAGGGAAGGAAGGAAGGAAGGGAGGGAGGGAGGGAGGGAGGGAGGAAGGAGGAAGGGAGGAAGGAGGAAGGGAGGAAGGAAGGAAAATTTTTCAGTGGGATTATGAGCCTTTGCCCAGTGTACCCGAGGCAGCCAATTCAACAGTAACAATCACTCCTTGTCTCTCATTTTAAAATATTTGGGAGATAAGAAAATTAAAACTTGTGTCACCCAAAAATGAGTAATCAGGTCTAAGGAGCTGAAAATTTGGTAAACTTGTCTTGTAAATGTGGCTAGAAGGGGATTAAGGACGAGGTACAAAGAGGCACGTGTCTTTGATTTTCTTTTATAATCTCCTTTGAACTCTTTGTGCTCAGATCTCCCAATCCCTGCAGGAATTTCCTCCAAGTTCTTGGGAAAGAGAATCCAATCCTTTTGGGATTCTTTGCTCCAACTGGAAATGAGTGGCTCCCTTCCTCCATGCTGATAAATCACGGGCCTAGTTATTATTTATTAGTTTTAGTTCTAAAAACAGCCTTTGTCTGTGCTCTTAGGGCCATGAGCCACCATAAATAATGGGCACTTCCAGTAAACAATCCAAATCCACTTGATAGGCCACTAAATCAGCTGGATGCCCCCACCTCAGAGAAGCTCTGCAGCCCCGTTCTGGGCTTTGCTGAGCCTTCCAGGGAACACCCCCCCAGCATCCCAGGGACGCAGATAACTGGGGATGGGGGTGGGGGTTATCAAAGCCCGGAAGCTCCAGCTGGACTACTGGATCTGTCTCAGCAGCCAGCACAAGGAGCCTCATCCGTCTACCACAGAGACTACACGACTCAAGAAATAGAACAAGATTTCCCAGGGTCCACTTGGGATGGGGATGATGTCTTCAGGCCAAGCATAATCCGCAGTTCAGGCCACTGGCAGGATGCCCTCGTAAGACACAGACCTCTGGAGTGGGCCTAAACCCAGGAGAAAATGGCCCAGAGCCTCGGGCTTCATAAAACTCCAAACACAGTGCCTTTAGATTGTGATCGCTACAGGGGTGTACAGGAGGGGAGTCAATGTGAAGAGCGTGTGAGTAGGTAGAAGGCAACCCCTCTCCACCCTTATTCACTCCTGAAATCCCGTGTCCCCCAGAAAGTCACCCCGTGTTGATTAGAGGCCTTCTGAGGGTTTCGCCAGTAGGTCAGGAGGACCTACTGAAGCAGATTTCCAACAGAGGGCAGACTCTATCCAGGACCAGAAGGGCAACTGGATAGAATTCCTGGGCCGAGCCACTACATAGCCCCCTTTTCTCTTAAGTGTTAAACCTCTGGAGCATTGTGTCATGACAAAATATGAGTACAAATGACCCAGCTGTAAACTGCCTTGGAAAATAATTAGTATGAAAGCCCAAGTTAGTCCCAGGGGGCCAGCTCAGAATTCAAAGTCCCCAGAGCTCCATCTTAATCATATGGAAACAGCATGGCCCGCAAGAGGATGCCAGCTGCAGGATCTGAATTTTCGAGGAGCAGCTCAGCATCACTGGAGCCCCCAAGAGCCCAGCCGGCGCAGATATAGCAATGGCGACAAAACGAGATGAGGAGATGTCCAAGCGTGTATTTCAACTAGTACCAGCCCTGGCCTGAACCTCTGGGACTCAGTCAGAAGGCAAAGATGCCTGCTTCTCTCTCAGGGCAGATCAAGCTTTTGCAAACAGCAATGTATTCTGACAGCCCTACCATCTGGCCTTCCCTCTATTTGTGTGTGTGTGTGTGTGTGTGTGTGTGTGTTTGTGGGGGCGGGGGTAGGTGTGTCTCAGCCTCTGTGTGTGTTGATGTTGTTGCCTTGTTTGTGCCATTGAGAGGAAGGGAACCCATAGGAAAAGCCAGCCAGCTGGGTAATTTAGCAGCCCGCCCATTGCCTAAGGGAGCGGAGAGCTCCAGAACTGGAGATTAAGGATGGGCGTTCCTGAGATACTCCTGCAGCCCAGAGAGTGTCTTCCTGCAAGGGATCCCCCTCTTAGAGTCAGGAAGATGACTCGGGATCCCAGACAAACGGACGGGAGACCTACTGTGCTGTCTGGCAGCCTCGCCCAAGGTGACAGCACCCCAGGGCGCCTCATTTTAAGAAAGAAGGAGACTAAGTAGGCAGGGAGCACCTGGGAAGGGGGAGAGAAAGAGAGAGAGAGAGGAGAGATTGATGGACCCCGCTATGGGCCACTGTGTGCCAGGCACCGTCCAGGCACTCAACATGGATTCCGCATCTGACTGTTGCAGCTGCACTGTGAGGACTGTCTCCCCACGGCACTGAGAGCAGTAGGGAGAGAACAGACAGGTAGGTAGGTAGGTGAGCCCAGTTTGCAACCAGACACTCCTGTGACACCAGTGCATCATCTCACAAGCACACTGGTCTGGAAACCAAGCCCACTGAGTGGGAAGGGAGTCATGCCACCTTAGCCCATCTCCTCACCTTTTCCCAGGGAAGGCAGCGCAGAGGGAATGGTTTATCTTTTTCATCCTTTTTTTTTTTGTTCAACAAATGTTTCTCAAGGGGCTATTATGTGCCAGGCGCTGGGCACTGGGAATAGAGGGGTGGCCAAACCAATACGCCCCCGCCCCGTGGACTGAGAGTCTAGAAGAGGGGCGCAGACAAATGTACCATTCTGGAGAGCAATGAGGATAAAAGGCAGGGGGAGAGGGGAAGAAAAGGGGGCAGGAAGACAGTTTAGTCAGAGTGGTTGAGAAAGGCCTCTGGGGAGCTGACCTCTCAGCTGAGGCCCCATGGATCCTGCAGGGGTGGCAGCCTCAGGGAAGGGCTGCGGATGGGAGAGATCTACGGATGTCCAGGGAACGGAAAGGCCCAAGGGACTGGAGCATTCTGAGCAAGGAGAGAGCATTTAGTAGGCAGTAAAGCTGGAGGGGAAGGCAGGGGCGGGTCAGTGGGCCTCCACAGGCCACAGGAAGGACTTCAGATCTCACTGGAAGCACAATGGGAAATCGCCTTGGGGTTCTACAGAGGGAAGGGATAGAGCAAGATTAGATTTTAAAGGGATCACAGAAAATGAGCTTTGGATGTGTGTGTGTGTGTGTGTGTGTGTGTGTTTAGTGGGGGGGGACAGTCGTAGAAGCAGAGAGACCAATGAGGAAGTTACAGTGGTCCAGGCAAGAGATGACCAATATTAGGATGGAACCTGTGAACAGTGGTCAGATCTGGGGTATGTCTGAAGGTGGAATGGGCCATACTTAACAGACTGGAAATCTAGGTGTGGAAGAAAAAAAAAAAGAGAAAGAGAGGTAGGTCCAGGAAGACACTCGGGTTTGGGTACGAGCATTTGAGTGGTTGGTGGTTCCAGTTACTGAGACAGAAAATAAATGCGTGAGAGGTAACAGGTTTGGAGGAAAAAATTAAAAGCTCAAAGTTGGACACACGGAGTCCTTGGACCTCCTTGCTTTTGTCCCCCCGGGGTCATGCCCCCAGCGGGAAGGAGCTTTGCACCAACTGCAAACCATCCTTCAAAGCACCCAGCCAGCTTCCAGCTTCGAGGAACCAGAGCCTCAAGCAAGTCGCGGCCTCAGGCGGACGGTGCACCAGGTGATATCCCAAGTGCTTCCTGCTTCTGGTCTTCTGTGTCCCGCGACACAAGTCACAAGGCTGTAACAGAAGAACAGACGAAGACCTTGGGCTTTTCGGTCCCAGTGTTCCTAGACAAGTGATTTCCTTTGCCAAGCCTCACTGTCCCAATTCCTAAGATGGGACCTTCCTTAAACATCTCTTGTAAAGACTGAGGGAAACCAAGTATGGGGAGCACCAAGCAGAGAGTAAGGGCTCAGATGTCTGCTTTGACTAGTGTAACAAAGCACTGTAGCAGGCATTTAACCTGGGTGTTAGTGAAAATCCTTAGTGAGAGAGATGCCAGCAAGTGACCTAAAAATCTCTGACAGAGTCCTCTTAGAAGGTTGGGGTGGGCATCACTTGGGTTAGTGAGGGTCCCTGGAGTCGCTGAGGGTAACCTCTCTCTGAGGGAGATGAAAAGGGGTAGCATCAGACCTACTGTGTTGTGCAAGTTTAAGAGGACAGCTGTAGGCTCCTTAGGTGGATTTCTAGGGCGAGAAGGGAGGGCATCCTGGAGATGGGGGTGGAGGTACATACGAGTCCCTGAAAGCAGGGGACCCTGACAGCTACAGCCCCCCCCCACTGAGCTTACTCTGGAGGGGAGGATCATCCTCCCTGAGGAGCAATGGGCTGCCTGGGACCTGCAGTACGGAGCGACCCTCTCAGCGAGGGCCCAGCTTCTTCTGTCAGATGGGACAGGGCAGGCGTCCAGCAACAATGGTGTGCAGCAGTGAGACCCGAAAGAGTGAAGGGCCGGACATACTGCAGGTGTTTCCCTGTTTAAACAAGGATGTTGGCCTGACCACCTCTAACTAGTCAAGATCCCAGCAGGAAACAGAATTCACCTCAGATGGTTCAAAGGACGTGCATCTAATGAAGCTTCTCTTAGAGCGGCGGAGGGGTGAAAAGAAGACATGGTGTCCCTGGAGCCCAAGAAGGACCGTGAGGGAGGACTCATCCCGTAGAAGCCGTGGTTAGGAAAGGAGGCAGTTCTCCCAGAGATGAGGGAGAAGCAGGGGAGACCTACCCCCAACTCCCTCTCCTGCCCGCCAGGCTTCCTCCTCTCCCACGGCTTCCTGTCGGCTGGACCCAACTGGAAGTCAGAGTCGGGGACCCCCTGTGATACCACCTGCTTGGGGCTTGGGGGCACAGGACGTGGTGGAGAAGGGGGGAGAAGGGGTCTGGAGGGAAAACACGGCAAACAGACAATGCCCACCATACTCCTTTCTCTTCTTGTGGCTTAAGTCTTGAGTCAGGGTTCTGAGAAACCCCAAAGGAGAGGAATGTATTGGACTTCCTGCTAACAGGAGAGAGGAATGCTTCCGCGATTAACTGGAAACATGAAAGAGACATGTTCATAGTTACAGCTCAAGTTTGGGAAGGAGTTCTTGCCAGTTGTATTAAACTATTATAAGTAGCACGTTCGTAATCATGGTTTCCTGTAACTGGAATGAATTGTGCCATGAACTTGGGCTATAACCATGATCAGGTCTCTCTTATTATTAGCAGCAGCCTCCCATGGTCCTGGTCCCTCCCAGACAACATTCACAAGACTTCACGCCACCCCCAGACAATGGCAGGATCCCCTCATGCCACACCCTTCCCCTGGCCACACTGACAGGCCGGCAGGAGGCTCTTCCCCCTCCCC